>NC_092694.1:20340189-20640189 GCF_964275005.1 Diadema setosum
TTTCCTACATCCTAGTAATGAATTAAGATGGTATTTCATTCACCTGCTCCCTCCATTAAGTTCCATAGGCAGGAATTCATTTAAATTTTGCTAGGCAGGGCAAGCCTCCATTAAGCTTTGTGGTTGTTAAAGGCAACTTTTGTGAACAAAGCATGCATAAATCTGAATAAATTACAGAACCGGTCTATTGAGAAATTGTTATATAATACCAACTTTATCATACCAACACTGGAGTGCATTCTAGGAATGTCAATTACTCTATGCATGGTTGACCAATTCATGTATGATGCATGATAGGGTGTAAGCATATGTTCCCAATGCATAAGATATTCCTCACGAAGCTTTGTGATATGATCACTTCTTGCCTTGCTTTCACTTTAGTCATTATTAGAAAGTATTGTCTTCACAAGGAATAATCATGTCTATCACAGACACACAATACTCTCAGGATCAAATTTTGTACAGTGGCTTCTCTGACATGGAGCTAATGCAGGAGACACACACAAGAGCAGAGAGTGTTACAAAACAATTTTTGAATGTGCAGCCATTAAAACAAAGGCCTGATAGACTGATAGCATTGCATGAACAACTGTTGAATGTTGCAAATTTCATCTCATTGCAATGCTGCCTGAGTACCAATTTTTACCATTTACATGAGTGTTTTTTCTTAATAGTGCATGAGGAGCTAGCACATTTACAATGACATGCACAGCAAGATGCTTACTTTAGTTGAACATCTTTTGGGCAGAAATGTAATCTGTCATAATCTGAAAGAAGAAAAAAATGGATAAGACAAACCAGGGAGGTGTTAAAGAGGAGTGGAATCTCTATCCAATGTGTGTAAATTATTGCATAGGTTCTACAGCATGACAACTACATGTACCATATGCTTAGGATTCCACTGGCTTTGATGTTCCATGCTCCAAACCGCTCTTCCCTAGAGTTTTGATAATCATGGAGATCTAATAACAGATTCTTGATTTCAAAATTTTTAAGCTGTATTTCAAACAGAAATGCTGAAATACTGCCCTGGGTGGAGCGTTTTGGTTATATCTCACGAAACAAACCCTTTCAGTTTTTCTGCAAATCTTCTTGTTATCGATACCCTAGGACTGAAAAAAAAAATGGACATTAGTATCTCATTAAAAGTTAGCATTTAGCTATCTTGCGCACATTTGTGCATACTTGTTTGCCAGGTTTAGTACCTAAATGTGAAATCTTTCAGATTGAATAATTGGCTAATGCATGTTTTTGCATGTTTAATGTTTTGCAGTACAACTGATCTTTGTTCGCGTGTCATGCTCTCTACAAACTCATTGCTGCCAAAAATATTGAAAGGGACAGCAAACATCTGCTTGCGGGGTTTGTTGTGAATGAGGAATGATGCATACTTTCGTAGAAATGCTGTCTTTTTGTCGAAACAATTCATTAACACCTGCAACAGGGCGCATAACTTCTTGGCAGCACAGAGCATGGGTACAAAGGAGAGATTCTTTGCCCCCCCCCCCCATAGATTTGACGCCCCTGATCATCCCTGGGTATGCCCATAGATGTATCCTGACTGAGTCATTGGAGTCATCATCGTTTCAGGAATGATTCAGGAAATGGAGGGGGGTTCAATTATGGCGGTATAGTTTTTGTTATTGTTGTTTGTTTTCGTACATAATTTGCAGATGGTCCCGAGTTGCTAGTGTCATAGCATGTTTAAATGTAGGCCTATACTATTTGACGTTGTCAACATCTAGACCTAACCTTATGTCGATATTACTTTCTTCACGAGCGAGCGCTTAAGAAAATCATGTATACATTTTCCTACAAGATAGAATACTGTTCAGCTCTGTTACCTGTCTGAAGGCGGGCGTACGTACACCATGCAATATGCCAAAATTGATACAATCACATTTCTGCTTCCCCCATTTTTTTTCCTCAAATTTCAGGGGGGATGATTGTACAGGCCATCCCCCCATCCCCCCCCCCCCCCCCCCCCCCGATTTACGCCCATGGTTCCATGGAACCATGTGGAGTTGATTTCTTTTCATTCGATACTATGAGCGGTATAAAATAAAGTTTGACAGCATCAGGTAGAGTAATGAAGTGTCATTCTGATTTGGGATACAGACAAAGGAGATTAACACATCAAACTACATGAGCTACCTACATACCCCTCACATATACTTTCATCCACATTCTCAGATCTTGTATAAGATGATAAAGATTCATGCATATATCACTTACCTAACCCACATTCCCCAACTGCTACTACCTTCTGTCTATTGTTTTGTATTAAGTCAAGAAGGTCTTGTAGGTAACTATCAGGGCCTGAAGAGTGTTTGTCAAACTCTGAGCATCGTGTTGGGTGACAACCAGCAGTGCTGAACAACATGTCTGTAGAGCAATGAAAAATATGCATAAGATTCAAAGAGAACCACTGTAAAAGGTGGATATTTTTGTGCATGTCGCCTGACGAGCAACTAGCGTGAAAATAAAAGCATGCAAATATTTTTGCTTGCTATTTCTAATTCTACTTCATACTTTGATTCCGCAGGACTAACTAGAAATGTCGCTATGGCGACTGGTATGCCTCTGCCATGAGGCATGCTCTTCCTTATAGGTCTATAGTACGTCTTCACAATGTGTGACATACAAATTGGCAAAATATTAAAATGACATGTTTGTCATGAATGTGTTGAGTGTTCACTTTCCTTGAAGTGGGTTTAATTGGATTAATGGCTACATTGTCTAAGAGAGCAGGTATTTGGGGATTTGAGGATTTTTACTGGACCTTTGACCCTTTCATGACTTTATAAATGCTCTGAATAATTTCCAAGGCATGGAGAAAAGTGTAATTTCAGAATTAAATAGTAAAATGTCAGCATTTTAATAAAGGCATTGTTTACCATTTGCAGATGTAACAAAAGCCTACCTTTAGTGCTTCAAAATGGTTCTAAAATGTTAGTTAGGGATAGAAACAACCAGTATAAAAAAGTTAATCAGAGTAATCAATGCTAAGTATTGTTGAATATATGGAAAATGTAGCATAAGACTGATTCTAGACAAAACCGTCTACAGTTATGGTTAAGTGATATCTCCTTAAATTTTAGGCTTTATTGCAAATTTTGATATGGTAGGATGTTTGTGATGTACAACTGACCTACACATACGTATGCATCAAATATGATAACTCATTTTTTTTTTTTAAATCACTGCTCCCAATGGTAAGCAGTACCTTTAACCCTTGACCTTTGACCTCACAACCCTAAAATTCCCAAGAGAATCACTGTCAGGCAGTACACGTATAAATATGTACTCTGAAGTTTCATGATGATACCTTGAGCCACTTATAATTTTAGTGGCTCCAGGATTTGGAGGAAGAAGTAAAATTATGCATTGTCACTTGATCTTTAACCTTTTGACCTTTGACTTTTTGGAGAAAAAAAATCCTTCAGGCATTGCTTATAGATATAAGGGAAATAAAGAAATTTTGACTTGCCCTTGACCTTTGACCCCATGACCCACAAATTCCCAAGATAATCACTACTAGTCACTACATGCATATGTACTGAGTTCCATGAATGTATATATATTTTGAACAATTTTCGAGATATAGTGACAAAAGTTGATTAGCAGAACTTCACCTACCCATACATTTTATATACATGCCAACTTTCATTACGATACGTCAAATGGCTTTTTAGTTATGTTGTCCACAAAATTGATTATGGACGTAAGGACGGATGGTCAACCGGACAACATAATGCCTCCTCCTCCACTTCGTGGCGGAGGCATAAAAACATGCCAAATTCACCTTACCCAGCCAAACCTGAAATTGTTTAAAGGGGATGGCCAGTAACTGATCAGTGGGAATCAGTGGGAATGCTGGGGGATGATTGTTCCAATCCTTGTGGGATTTATTTAAGAGTACATTATATACTTTATTGTTGTGTGAAAATTATTTGCTTCAGAATGGTCTCATATTCAAGTAAAGTGCAGTTTAATGTTTCCATGTTAGCATGCCTGTAAGGTGACGGGCAATCGTTAATGGCCAGTTAACGAAATAGACAAATGAAATAGAACAGTTTGCAGAAATAGAAATCTACAGATGTTTTCTTCACTTTTAAAGGGGAATGAACCCAAATATACATTTGTGGATTGTCTGAATGCAACAATGCCAATATTAGTTCAACACAATACAGAAGTTTGAAGAAAAGGAAAATCCCCCAAATCAGTTGAAAGTTATGAATTTTCAAAGTTTTGGTGCAGTCATTGCAGGATGAGAAGACCATTCCAGCTTGTGAAATTATGTTTTTAAAGTAGAAATGTCGCTATGGTGACTGGTATGCCTCCGCCATAAAGGGTGATTCTCCTAATTATATAGTATATACATTATGAAATGGGTACATATATATATAGGTCTATAGTACATCTTGACAATGTGTGGTGACAATTTCACATAATTGGCAAAACATCAAAATGACATGTTTGTCCCAAATATGTAAAATGTTCACTTTCCTCGAACTAGGTCTATTTGGATGAATGGCTATATTTTCTAAGAGAGCATGTATTTAGGGATTTGCGGACTTTAACTTGATTTTTGACCCTTTTATACAGTAAGATTAAGCATTGAGTAATTGTCAAGTTATGGGGGAAAAGTATAATTTCTGTTATAAATAGTAAATTGTAAGCATTTTAATCTGGCCTTTGACCCTTGACCTTTGACCTTAAAATTCCCAAAAGAATCACTGTCAGGCAGAACATCCATAAATATGTAAGTAAGTTTCATGATGATACCTTAAGCCACTTCTGAGATATGGAGGAAAAAGTTAAATTCAGCACTTTCATTTGATCTTTGACCTTTGAGCAAAAAAAAAAAAAAAACTTCCCAGAGAATCTCTATTGGGTAATACATGTATACACCAAGCTATAGTACATGCATTACATACATATCAGGGAAAATGTGAAATTTTAAAGAATTGACCTTGACCTTTTTCCTCTGACCTTTGACCCATGATCCAAAAATTCCCTATATAATCACTGCCAGTCATTACGTCCATGCATACGTAGTATGTTTCATGAAGATACCTTGAACGATTTTCAGAGATATGCAGAAAAAAAGTGAAATTTTAACATTTACACTTTTGACCTTTGACCCCTTGACCTTTGACCTCGTGACCCGAAACTCTAGCCAGATAATTTTTATTGAGTCCTTCATGTACACATTAAGTATCAAGAAAATACCTTCAGTATTTGCATAGATATGGGGGAATAGTAAAATTATAAGCATTTGACCTTGACCTTTGACATTGAGCATGTGCACCCAAAAGTTGATAGGCATAACTTCATCCACTCATGCATATATACATGCCAAGTTTCATTAGGATACCTCAAATGGTTTATAGTAATGCTGTCCACAAAATTCATTACAGACGGATGGACGGACAGAAGGACGGAAGGACAGACGGAAGGATGGACAACCCGAAAACATAATGCCTCTGGCACCACTTCCTGGCGGAGGCATAAAAACGACATACAGAAAGTACAAAGAGAATTTCACATAATTTATTGTGTGTGTGTGTGTGTGTGTGTGTGGTTTTTTTTTAATGAAAAGTACATATGTATACTTACATTCCCTTGAATTGCTACTGACATGTGGTAAAGGTTATATCATTTCCCCACCTTTCAATATGATAGCAAAAAGAAAAAACTTGAATTTTCTCTAAATGTTCTTTATATAATTTTTCATAAGTGATGTCAATAAGTGTTGTAGTCTTCTCATCCAGTGATGGCTCTACCAAAACTTTATAAATTCATAACTTTTCCATGGATGTGTTTTACTGACATTGCTACTGTCCCTAAATTCAATATATATTTGGATTTCATACTCATTTTAGAGTAAATTTTGAATGACTCATACCTCAAGATATCTTCAATGTGTGACAAAGAGTTACTCAGTACCCAAAATATTAATATGGCATACACAATGACCTGTGAGGATAGGACACACATTGAGAATATCATAATTAAGATACAAGTTTTTGCAAGTTTACTCTTAGAAGTGAAGAGAAGTTCTCTAGAGTTCTCACAAGTCATTGTGTACATCATCTTTATATTTTGAATGCAGGATCACTCAGCTAATGAACTGAACACAGACACTGTCCTCTACTTACCATTTGACTTTGCTAGTTCCAGTGCTTCTTTGCTGTCTCCCAGTGATCCCCCAGTGACCATCATCTGCATATTGCACAGTAAAGTCAAAGGTGTATGGATAACCCCACTGCCGCTTAATCAGCACAGACACCTACAGCTGTAAGCAATAACCCTGGCCCTAATGTGTGTCATATTATGGTCATTCATCTACTTTCACTTTCTACTTGCAATATCGCTAACTATCCTCACTACTGACATATCTGCTTGTACCATCACTAAAACACTGTCTACATTCAGCACATCAAAATCCCATTGTTGAGGCCATATTTGCTTTTAATATTTATGCTTGAACATTTCTTGTCACACATTTGTACTTTTAAGTCACATGGGTTTCAAAACAAATAAATGTAACACACAAGGTCAAAAACAAGGCAAGTGCCAAAATGTGTCTCGCCCAGTCGCGTAGACGAGATCAATGTTTTTCTAACTCCCGGAAGTTCATAGACCCCGCATATGACCTTTGACCTTGGGGTGACCTTCAACTCCCAAGGGACATTTACCAGCCAAGTTTGGTTATGAACAGACATATTGATCAAAAGTTATGAGCCATATTCGAAATGCGCCATAAAAAACTTAACATTGGGCCCTAAAAGTTTGTTGACCCCTGTCTGTGACCTTTGACCTTGTGATGACCTTCAACTCCCCAAGTGACATCTACCATCCAAGTCTGGTCACAAACGGACAAAGGGATCAAAAGTTATGAGCCATAATCGAAACACGCCATAAAAACTTAACATTGGGCCCTAAAAGTTTGTTGACCCCTGTCTGCGACCTTTGACCTTGTAATGAACTTCAACTCCCCAGGACATCTACCATCCAAGTTTGGTCACAAATGGACATACATTTGTAGGGATCAAAAGTTATGAGCCATAATCGAAATGCGTCATAAAAACTTAACATTGGGCCCTAAAAGTTTGTTTACCCCTGTCTGTGACCTTTGACCTTGTGGTGACTTTCAACTCCTTAAGGGACATCTACCATCCAAGTTTGGTCACAAACGGACGTAGGGATCAAAAGTTATGAACCATAATCAAAATGCGCCATAAAAACTTAACATTGGGCCCTAAATTTCATTGACCCCTGCCTTCAGGTGACCTTCATGTTTGGTAAAATGTGTAACTTTGTATTACCACTCTTCCCTCCAAGTTTGATTGAAATTGAAGTACTCAGCAAAGAGTTATTCAAGTTTTTGTAGCGTTACGGACGGACAAATGGTATGTGTTCACTCCGTATGTCACGCAGTTTCCGAGAGGAACTTATAATGCGTTATTGTAATACAATAATCTGAATTTAGTTAAGGTTCATTTTATTGTTCCGAGGATTCTTTATTACAAAACACACAGATTCTGATTCACCTAAATGTCCGTTAGTCCGGAAAGGAAATAGGGTTTGTTATTACAAATATTTTGGCATTATTCCAAAGGTTTGTTATGAATAACAGATTCGTTAATCCAACAATGAAATATGGTTGTTATTACGACGGTTCGTTAGTCCGAAAATGATACGAATTCCAAACGTTTGTTAATCGGAACATTAAAAAAACAAGTTTCGTCAATCCAAAAGTGAAAAAGATGAGTCCACTAACAAACTTAGGAATTACAAACCTTATAATCGTCTTAAGATGACCAAACCTTCAAAATAACTAACCTTTCTCATTTTTTTTATTTTTTTTTTATTAATAAACCTTCTTAGGAATAACGAACCTTATTCTATTTTCAAATTCAAAAAAACCCTTCGGAACAACGAACTTTTGGAATAGTGAACCTTTCTCATTTTTTTTTCTTTTTTGTTTTGTTTTTTTGATTACAAACCTTCGGATTCCGATCAACAAACCTTTGGAAAACGAACAATATATCTCCATCTAAATTATGAACTTTCGGAATAATGAATCTTCGGAAGAGTGAAGCTTCAGATGAACAAACCTTCGGAATCCCGGGAATGGCGAAACTTCGAAATAAGGAGCCTTTGGAGTAACAAACTTTAGTCAGAAACGAACCTTTGGAATAGCGAACTGTAACCGAATCCTAAACCATAATTTTCTATACATGTGTGACAATACAAACAACTTTATGCTCTCTTTTAAATGTAATATTTTTAAAAACGAAATAAAAAGGTACCATCCCATTTCACATAGCTTTCCAGTGAATGATGAGTTTTCAACAAACAGAATAAGATATATGCGTGGTTTCCTTGTTTTCGTTATATATTGTATTTGTTCGGTTATAACGAAATTTCGTTATAACGAAAGAAAACTGCCGGTACCGAGCATTTCGTTATAACGGGAGTGCACTGTACATTGCTGTTGTAGTGTTTATGCTATCACCTATGACATGGTGATGGCCTTATCACTGTGAAAGCACTTTTTCCACTTGTTATGTAATGTGAAAATATAAACAGATTGTTTATCATCATCACCACCAGCTCAAGATGACTAAGAGAAATCATCAGTTTCACTGTATTTTACCAGCCCTATAAACTGCCTACTTGCTATCTCCGATATTGAAAGGTCAAATTTTGGCTTGCATATGTTGCTCAAGTCTAAAGTCACAGCATTTCAGGAGCAGGGAATGTGAACTTTTGAATGTTATTGACTTATAATTGGATCATTTTGTGCAGGAGCTGACAGATTTCTCAGCAAGAGAGAGAATGAGAGAGAGAAAAAAAAAATAATGGGTTCATTCATGATGGAGTACCAACCTTTTTCATTCCTACATTCACAGCTCTTTGAATGACAGCTTGGAAGTCATCTGCAATGAAACAACATTCTCAAAAAGAATTGCTGACCCTCTTCTTATCATGTCTGCTGACTTACCATCTTATGCATGAACACTGTACACGCCATATATTTAGCGAGTCTAATTCTCGCGAATCAAGACTTCCTGACCATTCTGTGAGTAGTTAAATTTGCGATTGTAGAGTGAAGCACTGAAATGAGAACTGTCTATGTGGAGGCAACATTTATGTCGGGACCAAATTTAAAATTTTCATGTTTTTAAATTTGCGAATAGCATCCAACTCACAAAATTTGCAAAAAATAAAAGCCGTAAAATAAACCTCACGAAATACTCAGCGTATACAATACAATAAAGGTGTCGCAACAAATAGATTACAATGCACCAGTTTACACCTTCACAGTAGCTTGCCTCTTCTTGAAAAACAAACAAAAAACAAAAAAAACCAACCCACTACATATCCTATTTGCTGTTTATTGTGAACATGCACATCTAAAAATTTAATATCTTGAACCATTTCAATCAGTATATATCAAACAAAACACAAACTTAGAAACTTACAAATGCAAGATGCAATTTATTCACATGTATGTAATGACATTTAAGGTTGATATTATGCAACACTACAAACAAAACTAGAAAAGCACTCTGAGAGCGCAGACCTCCGCCAAGCAGCTACTTTCCACCGATGATCTTACTCTTCCCAAAGAGATTTTTCTCCTCTCTACCAATGGAGAAAAGCTCTTTGGGCTCTTCCACAGAAATCAGTGATTTCCACCCATAGGTATACACGCTGAACAAATTGCCCGATTTCCCAATATAGAAGCCTTTGTTACGTCATAAACCCTCAGCTGCACAGTGTACCTCGCCCTAGCAGAAAGTGGAGCACGCGCTTTAGTGCGCGTATGAAAACCTAAAAAATACGCAGCTTTAACTCCCAAGTTCTTTGACCCTACCTGTAGAAATATCAAAAATCCTTCATAAATTCCCACAAAATTCTCGGATCACTACCAAAATTTAATCATCTGTTACTTGTGTCATTCTCAACCTTTCCTGCAAGTTTCATCCAAATCCGTTAATTACTTTTTGAGTTATTTTGCACACGGACAAACTAACAAACAAACAAACAAACAAACCAACGTTAACGAAAACATAACCTCCTCCCTTGGCGGAGGTAATTAATTGACTACTGAAGTAAAGGATGAAGCATTCTAGAACTCTTCTTTTCCCACATGCCACTACTTTTTTTTTTTCTTTAACTCACCTTCATGTTTCTGTGAATGATGGTATAATCCTCTGAACATTCCATCTGTTGCAGAAAAAAAAAAATCATGATACTGAATAATAAAACAGCATGTTTTCCGGGTAGAAATTATTTAACACTGAGGTTCCTGAGGGATATCAGTCTTTAATTTCCAAAATTACATCAATATTAGATCTAATGGCCAAGATGACTTGAATATCACTTTATATGCTGTCCAACCAGCCTCACAATCAACGAGCATTTGAATGAATGTCAATTACTAACAGATCCATATTCTTAATACATGCTTTGTAAAACAATAATTTAAATTGAACTCTTGGATTCTTTAGTCTATGAAACAAACCTATGACATGCAGATATATATTGCACAGTATGCAGCGACTGGTTTTTTACCCCTAGTATACCCTGGGTACACAAGATACAAATGACATAAGCTTTGATACAAGTTAGCATCTATGTACCAAGCTGGGTCATCTTTGCTCAACTCATCCAAACAAGGAAAAGATAGATGCAGGAACTTTTCAGTTTGCACATATATCAATGGTGTATAGATGCCAAGTCTAATCT
Source organism: Diadema setosum (assembly GCF_964275005.1). Lineage (NCBI taxonomy): Eukaryota > Metazoa > Echinodermata > Echinoidea > Diadematoida > Diadematidae > Diadema > Diadema setosum. Next base: position 20,350,957 of record NC_092694.1, read on the forward strand.
AAACTGGATGTCAATACGCCTGTTTTTCTTTTCTTTTTTTATTTTTAATTCAACAACACAAGGTTGATAAACATTGTGTTGTTGTTCCTTCAGTTTTAACATCCACATGGAAATGGGCGTGGGTTAACTTATTGGTGATAGAGCCAAGGTATCATTTATGAAGAATGTCAGCATACTGTAGCTGGTCATTGTAAGCCTGTCAATATATTATTTTACCTACAAGACTCGAAGCTGAATTTGCTGTCTGTTTATATTGAAAGTCTTTGTGGAGAAAGACCAAATGCAATTGAAGACCACTCTAGGAGCTCACAACATCAACAATTCATGTCATACCATCCAACAACTATATGTCACAATTTCACCATCAACTAATGAATGACAAATGAATGTATGACCTCTATGTAATTGCATACAGACGTGACATGTCGAAATTGTCCATATTTCCTCAACTTAAATAAAAATTTATATTCACCCAAGTTAACAGAATTTCTCTGGTCCTACATGTATGCCAACTTAAGTAAGGAATACTGTTTGTGTATGCACAAAAATCTGTTTATCAAACCCCCTGTTGTTGTTGCTTTTTTTTCCAACAGAATTTAAACCCCCCCCCCCAAAAAAAAAAAAAAAAATCACATCATGAATTTTTAACACATTGGAACATCAATAGGAAGGTTTTGCTGTTTTTTTATAATTTGCATTCATAGCCTCACTGCCATGTTTCCTCCAGCTTTAAAGACTAAAATGCATCAATGAAGCCAATCCACAATCACGCTTCTTCTTTACCTCCTTAAATTTAATAATTCAATCTAATCTTTTTCTTTTCTATTGACACAAATAACCAAAACAAAAGCTTATAGAAGCTGGGGTGCTTACCTGTCAGGTTGGCTCCTATATCTGTAAAGGAGAGGGAGAGAGAGGGAGAGAAGAGACTTTCACTAGCCTGACATTAGCATATAGCACACAGGATTATGAAAAGCAAATACCAACAGATGCTGAGTGATTCCAACAGAACATTCTTTTTTCATTTCTTTCATTTTGGTTACCATAAATTCCATATGCATTGGCTATGGAACCAGAGGGTGGGGGCAGGGGACTGCAGTCCTCAGCACTTTTGGCAAACCTCCCCCCTCCCTCCAGCCCCAAACTAAATCTTAACCCGTTGAGGATGACTCAGGCAGGTGTCTATGGGAAATGCATGTTATAGGAAAATCAGTCCATCCTCAATGGATACAGTACTCTTCCCTCAAGCGGGAACTCTGCTTTAGGGCAATTCCACGATAAAGTGGACATGACCATCAAATTTAAAAAAAAGTCAAATCTCATTCATTTTGGTATCAAATGAAAGCTTAAGGACTGAATTTTTCATATTTGACCATCTTGTTAAAAAATTACATAATTAACTTTGCTAAATATGTGCATAAAATCAGCATGATTAAATTTGACATAAATATCTGAAAAATATAATGAAGTTAAATGGATGTAGCATGAGAAAATGAAAAAGGAGGTAAAAACTTTGCCTTTGTTTTCAAAGTTTAAGGGTTAAACATTCATTACCAAATCCAATTTTTCTTTCTTTCTTTTGTTTTCAAAGTTGCTTATGATGATATGCATAGATACACATTAAAAATTGTTCTCAAGTGTTACATTTTGATTATTATTCATATTTGATGAGTGAAATTATACTCCAAAGTGTCACGATGTTATCGTGGAATTGCCCTTTAAAGGAAACCTCCGGATGATTTTCAGACTTTTACATTTGAACAAGCATTTATAAATTAGTTACTGAGAACAGAGTTTTGGAATTTATAGTGATTGGAATGAAGAATAAGAATGTTTTCCAAATTTATAACAAAATGCAATTAACAAGGATGATGACATGGCAGCTTCACCATAAGAATGCACGAGTTGGGGCTCAAGGAAGCGTTGTATGTGTAGATTAGACACAGGTGAACTTGTTACGCAAACTGTATTGTAATGGAATTACACTGAGCTACATTTCTGAAATATATGTGAGCCTCCTGTGTCATCATTGTTCAGTGTAATTTGTTTCAGGTTCTTCAAAGTATTGGTTTCTCTTCTGAAGGACCACAATAAATTCTACAAATCTATACATGGAGCTGTTGATTTATGTACTACATGATGTGAAATTATGAAAATTGTCTGGAATGCCCCTTTAACTGAAGTGAAAAACAGTTTCTGGTGTGTGTTATTTATGGGATAAATGGGTAGGAATTTTCCAGATCAACCCAATCTATTTCCATGGTTTCCTGCAGAAAGCCTTTAGAATTTGTTTAAATATAAATTATGAAGAAACTGTGGGGTGCTGAAAGTCAGTAGAGATCTTATGTTGATGGTTTAACATGTTAAATGTGCAGTGTACAAACGGCTAGCTGTACGACCCACACAAAACACATTTTTGCATGCTGTGTACGTAACCTAGCTTGCATCAGCGCTACACACACTACCCAACATACTAACACACACACAGTGACACTAATCACTATACATGTGATTTGAGCTATGGGTAGCTCTTAGCTCTTGAGGAAAATTGAGAATAAACTAACTCAATCATCACTCTAACCTTCAGGCCACTGATTGAAAAAAATAAACACATAACAAACATACGGTTGCCACAAAACACATCGCGAGACAGCAGAATTCATTGCAGCATTTGGCTGCAATATGCATACAATGTAAATACACTGTAGGAATCTAACACTGTAGGAATCTAATTAGTTTCAAAGAGACAGATGATATTTGGAAGCGTGAATGTGGCTTAATGAGGACTCGGGGGCTGCAAGCAGATTGTTTGAAAAATTAAACTGCAGACACCTAAACTAAGGCTGTTGTGTGTGACTTCACATGAGCTGTGGTTGTAAGTGACATCATACCATGCTGTGCATCTGATGCAGAGAGGTGTGTGATTAGTAGACCCCTCTATGTGGTATTTGTAATTGTATTGTGAATGAATGAACATGCTTTCTTGTCAATCGGGTACACCCCTTAACTCTTTGGCCCAAATTCACAAAGGTGGTACAAATGAAACCATGGTTTAAGGACGTTCCTCGGTTAAAGTGAAGTCCATTTTTTTCAAACTTTCCATACCGTAACACTGACCCATCCGAAGCCCAAATATGTAAATAAAACCACAGGTTCATGTGCTTGTTTTTCTTCTACGGGACTTTGAAGAATATGACAATCAGCTGTCCAGTTCCAAAATGATAGCGTTACAGGATCAAGACCATGATTGGCAACAAAATCTGCAATGACAAACTTAAATCCCCATAATTCTTTCAAAATCCATGTTATTTTCTCCAAATTTGCAAGAATTGCAGAGAAAGGTAGCCAAAACGAGGAAAAGGTATTAAAGTTAGGGTTTACACTCTCATTCTTCAGCAAGCAGTGCCCTCACGCGGCAGAAAACACGGAAATCTCTCAAATCCTTATCAGGGATGTTTTCTGTTAGGGGTGAGCTAGAGGACAAGGTTCATAAAATCTCCTAGGGTTAGGGTTAGGGTCAGGGTTAGTGTTAAGGTAATGTTGATCCCAGAGTCCTAAGGTAAGCGGACCCCGGTGTCCTAGAGTGACGCGAACCCGTAGTCCTAGGGTTAGGGTCAGGGTTAGTGTTAGGGTAACGTTGACCCCGGTATCCTAGGGTGACGCGGACCCCAGTGTCCTAGGGTGACGGGAACCCCGGTGTCCTAGGGTTAGGGTCAGGGTTAGTGTTAGGTTAACGTTGACCCCGGTATCCTAGGGTGACGCGGACCCCGGTGTCCTAGGGTGACGCGAACCCCGGTGTCCTAGGGTGACGCGAACCCCAGTGTCCTAGGGTGACGCGGACCCTGGTGTCCTAGGGTGACACGGACTCCCGAGTTAAATATGCGATACCACGTGATATAGAATCTTATCCACCTATAGATGTCTAAACCTTCTATGGCTTTCATTTTATGCATATGGCACTTCAATTGCCCGAAAAACAGTGAAAAATAGAAGAAGTCTGAGGTCGGTTTGTACTGGGGTGAAACTTCAATTGCCGAGACTGCACGTATCATGCAAAGCAATACAAGGCAGACGACTCGGAAGAAAGTCAGAGCCTTTTGAAAGCTCTGAAGAAAGTATGTAAGTAGCGCCATTTACGACAAGCATAGTACGGTTGATGCATTGTATATTTGTCACAAATTACCTCTGCCTCGCAACTCACCGTGCAGCACGATCATGAGCGCACTGGGCTTGGATACTCATGATAGTGAGTTCGAGCCCCAGAGCCGTCAGTAAGTTTCATTTAAATGTTTTCTCCATCTATTATGTCATGTTTATCATTCGTTCATGTAGGAAGTCCACTGGAGATGGCGATCGTCAATTGGAGACACAGAAAGAACGAAGAAGGAGAAAGGGGAAAGAGAGGGAAGAGAGAGAATAAGGGAGACATGTGAGAGGAGAGAAAACATTTTTTCAACGTTTTTTTTTCTTTTTTTCTAATGACCCCCCCAAAATACCATGCCCCATTTTTTACTCAACCCCCATCAAAATATCGCCCTCTCTTAGAATGTGAACCTAGAGCTGTTATCACACAATTCTTGTGGGGGGTACATATCGAACACTGAGCAGGGGGTACATACACGTATGGAATTCTTTCCTATAATTTTTTTTTGTTGAAGGGATACTGTATACGCCATATATTTCGCGAGTCTAAATTTTCGCGAATCGGGAACTCCCAACAATTTCGCGAGTGGTTAAATTCGCAATTGTGAAGTCCTGTACTGAATGGAGAAGTGTACACTCGTACATGTACGTCACATTCACATCGGGATCATATGACAGAGTCAATATTTTTGCGAATAGCACCTGACTCGCAAAATTCGCGAAAATAAAAACCTCGCGAAATATTCGGCATATGCAGTATTGAACACAGTCCCTGGCATAAATTTTTGTTCAGTGCGCTTGCGGTATTTGGGCCCCTGGCGAGGTGCGGGCACGTGCACCTCACTATATACACTAGCCCGACTAACTATACACAGCCCAGTCGCTGTACGTAGATACGTAGCGACAGGGCTGTACAGGCGGGATCACCAACCACGAAGAGAGCTCAGTGATCGGATTCCGATCACTTTGAATTTTGATACTTAGATCATTTTTGTCACCTCAAACTCATCTAATACAATCTTCAATAATGAGACTCTATATCTATGCTATCAGTATTCAAATTTACGTTATGAAACTTGCCGAAATTGATGATTATATCCAGCATGTCAAAACGGTACATCATCTTTCACGCCAGGCCAATTTTGATATCGGGAGGTCACGTGATGTGAATGCCCTTTCAAAAGGTTGCGCTGTCGACCGTGCTGCTACACTCAAGCAGCGCACACACGCATAAGATCTCTCCACAGCAGACGACAATGGGCAGTACGCCATATGATATAGGTTCTGTAATACGTTCTCAATGCACACGCCGCGCTCGCTGAAGGCGCCATTTTGAATTCTGCAACGATGAACCCCGACGGTCAAGAATTGCGCCAGAAATTGTCATTTTTTTGTTCCACGGACTTATCGCAAGGGCTCTCTATGGACCCGGTGTGGCGAACAATGCTTCTGTTCTGTACACGTACATACAAGCATGCATTTAACGCTAACGTGAATAACGTATTCTGTTTTTAGAAGAAAAGTATACATTTTCATAAGTTTTGTAGTTGTGTTGAGGTACCCCACTTTGAAGCTGCATGCCTCGCCTGTCAGACACTGTTTTCGCACAGCGTAATAACAGGGCTATAGCCCGACCAGACGCTAACGTACAGCGACTGGGCTGCGTAGTGTGTGTTTACACGTGTAATTTACACACGTCAGCTCAGATCACCATGATCACCCTGGCCTTGATTACTAACGTTAGATTTCTAACGAGTTAGAGCTGGGCGTTAGAGGAGGTACCTGCTGCAGCTTACACCTGTCTGCTTCTTTGCAACTTACTTACTTAGTATTTGCTAAACGTTAGAGTCTGACCATTCAGGGCTCGACCTTAGTGGGAGCCCGGGGACCATTGGCTCCCCAGAATCGCTACGGGCTCCCTAGAAATGTATGAAAAAAGCCCGGCTGGCTCCTCAAGTTTTTTTTTGCCGTATAGCCTCACCTTTCAACACAGAATTTAGTTTATGTACCGTACACACTCACACTATCATTTAATTGACGAGCGCGAGCGGCCCCGGCGCGCGCAGCGAGCCCTGACGCCCGAATTAAGTTATTATCCCTGCAATTGCAATATGGACTATGCGCACACGCAATTCGCTGCTTGCGTACTGTGTACACCGAACGGAACTTCGCGCGCCTGAATCCCTGTCGCCTACGGACCCTGGATGTTTACATCGATCGCCGTGGTATCCCTATGTGTGTGGCCGGCTGGGGAGCGTGAGTAAGCCACATACTGTAGCCAGCTGAAACAGTTAGTACCTTATTTCGATTTGAGTCGGGGTAGAAGCGCTCCGTTGTGCAATATCTGCTTCTTTTTCTCTACTTCTTCCGCTTTTCCCTTGCCTCCCAAGTACGAAATGATTTTTAGAGTGTTGTGTGTGTTTTTTGTAACGTTATTGCATCATTTTTCTGCAAGGAAGAGGTGAGTTTCTGTTCGTGTATTGATGTGCACTGCAGTATGTGCAGGTGAAAAGCGTTCGAGCTTTACTTCCCGTGAGTATCGTGGAAACTCGATGTATTTCTAGGCCTATTGAAGGAGATCTCATATAACAGAATACTTATAACAAACTATTTTCCGGTCAAAATGAATTAATTTCCTTTGTTTTGTATCGTTTCTTGACGATCCCAAGGATCTCGTCGCAATACCGAGTTTCCGATGTGTATAAATTTTCGCGTAGCTTTTGGTGCTGCAAACTTTTGCTAGGGCCTTATCCTACTATTAAACATATCGTTCCATTTCTGTCGTTTCTCACACCTCGTTTGGTACGATTTCTTCCATTTTATATCACTTTATCCGTTCTCTTTATACTTTGAAATATTTAAACATAATTCTTTCAAGTGTCTCGCACTGTTATTTTCGTAACGGCGATTTCTCCGATTTGCAGCAATACTTTTTCGAATCGAAGCGACGCGTGTTGTCTTTTCTAAATATTTGTGTTGTTGGGAGGTGTTGATACGTTGTATTTGTTATTTATTTTCCTCGGTGTTTATCTCGAGGGACTATGCATGTTTCTTAATGTTGATAGGAAAAGGCTAAAATGATCTGAGTGATGTCTAATGGTGATGAAAACTACGCTGGTATAAAAAGACAGCTTACTGTGAATGCTGAGCGTACGTGCCTTTCGTTTTATTTCACTTTCCTCTTATTCTTCTTTCCCCCTTCACACTCATCTTCCCCCTCCAAAGAATGATAAAAAAAAGAAATTACATACACCTCACAACAAAAAGATCCACGATCTACCAACCTTCGTAAAGTTAAATCTAAATGTTCGATATCAGCAAAGAATAAGGGGAAAGCACGAATGACAATAAATTAGAGCGAAGAGATTGTGAAATACTGAATACATGCAGTCTCTGCGGCTCGAAGAAACTTGACACCCACCCATCTCCCCTTGTGGAAATTTCCACAAAAGCAGGTGCCACACCCAGGTGCGTGCCAGACGAAAGAATGCGCGCGCTGGAATAAACAGCGTGTAAATATCCTGGAAATATCGATCGAAGAACCAGCTCATTAGTTGAATTAAAGGAATCATTGCAAAGATATCGTGATTCTATAACCTTTCTTTTGGCGTATAGTAGGAAACATCAAACAGTCGAATATAGTGTACTTAATCGAATATCTTATGTTCCCTGAAAAATAAAAAAAGGATCGATTAATCAGTCAATTAAAAAGGCAATCACAGAAATACTTAAAAGGTCTCGTATGCCCAGACAAATTCACTACGAGTAGGTCCAATGAGATGCACTAGTCATCACCTGGTTAGACAGAAAAATCATGACAATTGACAATTTCAGTTCATGCTCATCATGGCTGCTTATTATTTTTCAAAGTTTTGGCTATCAGCTTTCGTTCGTAGGTGTTTTTCCTCATGAAAGACGTAATGACTTCTTCGTATCGAATGTAAACTGCATGTTTACCGTAAACAAGCCATTCAGCTCAGCTATGGCGCATTCGATCCATCGAACTTGCAGTAACCTCTTAGGCGCTAGGCTGGAGCACATGGCGCATTCCTTAAACTTGAAAGTGAAACCACGTGTTTGCACAGTGGCGCAACCACACACAGCGCGGCATTTTGCGATCATCGTTATAGCAGACTTTCCGATTCCAGTCAGGGTAAAATAAATTGGAATAAGTTCGGAAAATACTGATGTTTAAAATCCACTGCAATGAAAAAGCCTGAAAACAAGGCATGATTATGTTTTATAGTAAACAATAGTTGGAAACACCGAACAGAGTTTTGCATTCGCTCACACAGAAACTTTCTTGAGAAGATGAAAGTATTCCCCCTCCCCTGCTAGATAGTGGAAGCTTCCATAACCAGCCCAACAAGTTTCTGGAGGTACATACATGTGCTTGTACACATGCATTGCGAGAAAGCAATCAATCAACGCTGAACATTGCATAGTTTGGATTCTTTATCGTGCTGAAGACCAGCTCGATACTTCGGCATGTGTCGTAATTTTATGTTTAGAGTCTGTAAGCCTTATAAGTCGACGAGTTTAATTCAAAATAGCAAAAAGAGGGAGATGGAAAAAAATACGAATTCTGGTGGAAAAATACGGATTTTTTAGCTGCTGAGTACGGATTTGTGCTTCCAAAGCTTGGCAGCTCTGCTGATCAATCAACATGATTGTGGCGTGACATGAATGTTTCCAAACCTAGACCTTGCAGCTAAAAAAAGAAGAACCGAGAAAGAAAGACAATATGAACAGACCAGGGTAAGAAATTACAGAAGGGAATGGGAGAGGGACCACACAAAACACCTACACACACACACACACGCAGGTGCATGGCAGGCACAGGCACAAACACACACACACACACGCACACACACATTTTGACTGTGCTAAAAAACTGTGCTAAAAAACTAAGAACAAGGTATCTCAGGCTTGTATCTATGGAGAAATGCATGTTATATCTAAATAAAATCTTCTCCACCACACCAGTACATGTAATAGACCTCTACTGCTGATTATGACTGAGGGAAACGTGGCTCCCTAAAACTCAATTTGGCTCCCTAAAAAGGTCCCTGAGGAGCCCGGCTGGCTTCCTAGAAAAAAAAGTTAAGGTCAAGCCCTGCCATAGCCCGACCAGACGCTGTTACGCTATGCGAAAACAGCGTCTGACGTGCGCGGCATGCAGCCTCGAAGTGAGGAACCTCAACACAACTACAAAACTTAGGAAAATGTATACTTTTCTCCTTTAAACAGAATACTTTACTCACGTTAAATGCATGTTTCTATTACAGAAGAATAGTCCGCCACACTGGGTCCATGGAGACCACTTGCGATAAGTCCGTGGAACAAATAAAATTACACTTTCTGGCGCAATTCCCGACCGTCTAGCTTCGTCGTTGCAGGATTCAAAATGGCGCCTTGACTTACATTGTATGCGCATGCGTGACCGGATGTGCTCCAGAGCGAGCGCGTGTGCGTTGAAAGTGTCGAACAAACCTTGGCGTCTCCTACACAATAACCGTGGTATGGAGGCCAATGCTCGTTGCCCGACCAGACGCCAGCCGCCGCCAAGCCCAGTACAGTTTATAGCTGTATACTAGTAACCGTGCGTACGCTGCTTGAGTGTAACAGCACGGTCGACAGCGCGACCTTTTGAAAGGGCATTCACATCACGTGACCACCCGATATCTAAACTTGGCCTGGCGTGAATAATTGTGTACGGTGTGGACATGCTGGATATGATGATCAATTTCGGTAAGTTTCATTTGGTACATTTGAATACTGATAGCATCAAATGTAGAGTAAATATTGAAGAGTATACTCGATGGGTTTAATTGAGGTGACAAAAATGAACGTAAGTATCAAAAGTCAAAGCTATCGTGATACGATTACGTCGCTCTCCTAGTGGTTGGTGGTCGCGCGCGTACAGCCCTGTCGCGACGTACCATGTACAGCGACTGGGCTGTGTATAGTTAGCCCTGCCATTGCTGACGTTAGATCTAGCTTAAACCTTAATTGTGACCAGCAGCCCCATACGCATATCGTAATGGGTGGGGCTGCTGGTCGCAGTGTTCTAACGAATATCGTTAGTGCCCTATACCTCGGTGCTGCATTATTATGTGCTGCATATTTACGAATAAATTACAGGGGAGTACGAAGGAGAGAAGGAACGGGGCAATTACGGAACGCACTCCGAAGAACTTCTGATTTAAGCAGTAGAATACTAGAAAAGTATAATTTGTCATACCGATAAAACGACGTGCAGTTCCTGCCATGGGGGCTGCCATGTTTCCTCGATATCGATACTCGATCTCATCTAAATCGGATCGTTATCGGGCGGATTTAGCCTTTTACAAGGCCGCCCTCTCTCTCACTGTGGATCAAAAATGTATCCTCTGTCGTTGGTTGAAAGAGCTTCCCTTGATTAGGCCTATAGCAGGAAGGTATAGCAAGGACCTACTGATTATCAGGGCCGGCGGCACGTTTTCAAAGTGGGGGGCACTTCCGGGCTTCATGAGCTAACAAGCAAAAAAAAAAAAATAAATAAATAAAATTTAAAATGCAACTTCTGCATGGTGCCACTTTCGCACTTCCGGGGTTTAAAAAAAAAAGAAAAAGTGGGGGGCCCCAAAGTGGTGACACCTTATTCCTAAATTTGTATGGTGCAAAACAGTGGCCGCCGGCCCTCATATTTCGCCTGCCTTGATTAATGCATGTTTATCAACGATTAGGCCCTATTGGTAGTTTTGATAGTTACTATATGTATATCAGAATGTTTAGATGTTTGACACTCCAAGGAGTAGGCCCTACTATTTGAAAAAAAAAAAAAATGACGTCACTTCTGTAACTTGCAAAAGATGAAGATGTCGTAAAGCAATTCTGAAATTGTAGGCAGCTTTAGGCCCTACTCTGTGGAATGTGAATTTTAACAAAACAATTGAGACCCTAACAAAAAAGTCCTGTGGTACTCCCTGTGGTACTTGTCGGTACCACACAATGTACCACACACTTGTAATGTTACCACAGGAACTGTGTGGTACTGTACCACAGGCTTGTAGGGTACTCCCTGTAGTACTTGTCAGTACCACACAATGTACCACATAAATAAATGTTACCACAGGAACTGTGTGGTACTGTTTTACAGGCTCATGTGGTACTCCCTGTGGTACTGGTTGGTACCACACAATGTACCACACAAATATATGTTAACACAGGAACTGTGTGGTACTGTGTCACAGGCTCGTGTGGTACTCTGGGATGTACCACAGGGCAGTACCACAGGACATTACCACAGGAAAGTACCACAGGACAGTACCACAGGACAGTACAACAAGACAATATACACACAAATTGTCCTGTGGTATTTTGGGACATACCACAGGAGAGTACAACAGGAAAGTACCACAGGATAGTACCACAGGACAGTACCACACGACTTGTTCTGTGGTATTTTAGGACGTACCACAGGACAACGCCACAGGGCAGTTCCACAGGACAGTACCACAGGAAAGTACCACAGGATAGTACCACAGGAATTGTCCTGTGGTATTTTGGGACATACCACAAGACAGTACCACAGGATAGTACCACAGGACAGTACCTCACGACTTGTCCTGTGGTATTTTGGGACGTACCACAGGACAGTACCACAGGGCAGTACCACAGGGCAGTACGACAGGACAGTACCACAGGAAAGTACCACAGGATAGTACCACAGGACAGTACCGCACGACTTGTCCTGTGGTATTTTGGGACGTACCACAGGGCAGTACCACAGGACAGTACCACAGGATAGTACCACAGGACAGTACCACACGACTTGTCCTGTGGTATTTTGGGACGTACCACAGGACAGTACCACAGGACAATACCACAGGGCAGTACCACAGGACAGTACCACAGGGAAGTACCACAGGATAGTACCACAGGACAGTACCACACGACTTGTCCTGTGGTATTTTGGGACGTACAACAGGGCAGTACCACAGGAAAGTACCACAGGATAGTACCACAGGACAGTACCACACAACTTGTCCTGTGGTATTTTGGGACATACCACAGGATAGTACCACAGGAATTGTCCTGTGGTATTTTGGGACATACCACAGGACAGTACCACAGGATAGTACCACAGGACAGTACCACACAACTTGTCCTGTGGTATTTTGGGACGTACCACAGGACAGTACCACAGGGCAGTACCACAGGGCAGTACCACAGGACAGTACCACAGGAAAGTACCACAGGATAGTACCACAGGACATTACCACATGACTTGTCCTGTGGTATTTTGGGACGTACCACAGGACAGTACCACACGGCAGTACCACAGGGCAGTACCACAGGACAGTACCACAGGAAAGTACCACAGGATAGTACCACAGGACATTACCACATGACTTGTCCTGTGGTATTTTGGGACGTACCACAGGACAGTACTACACGAATTGTCCTGTGGAATTTTGGGATGTACCACAGGACAGTACGACAGGAATTCCTGTGGTAATTTTCGATGTATACCACAGGAGAGTACCACAGGAACTGTCCAAAATTCCACAGGAAAATCATTGTAAGGCAGACTCAACTGAAATCTATAACAAAAATACAAACAAAAAAGCACATATTAATATTCCTCAATCAATTGATAGATGACTTATGCTGTGAATTATAACAATTGATTTGCCATTACTTGTCCTGTCCTATACTCCTACAGTATTACCTATTTAGTGAAAGTGCTGATGTAAAGCATGAGAAATTTCATAAGGACTTCTGTGGTACTCCTGTGGTACTCCTGTGGTACTCCTGTGGTACAAATTTTTACATAGCTCATGAATATTCATAAAAAGCACTCTAGATTTTAGAAAATACATATATGACTTAAAAAGTCAAAGTATTAATGATGGAACTTACTTTGAACTTTATGAAAGATTGTCTAATTATGTTATGTTATTCCCAATATCATAGATATCGTTATGAAAGTGTAATTTCATATCTTGATAATAAAGTATAATCGAGTTAGTAACCATGCCTTAATGCTTTACGGATAGACGGCCATATATATGTGTACTGATACGGTCGATGGCTACCTAGGAATAGAATATGACTATATAGATCTATTGTAGGACTAGATTGGCACTTGGCCATTAGACTCTCGTTTGAGGTTATATGTTAGGAGTAGGACAAGGTATTAAGTAGGGCCATGTTTGTCCTGAAATCCATCACTCACCTATCACGAATATTCCTTGATATGTGGCTAAAATTCTCCCAGATTTTTTTTTTCGATCTATCCCGTGTGGTACTCTCCTGTGGTACCATGGAAATGCTGTGTGGTACTGCCCTGTGGTAATGCTGTGTGGTAATGATCGACCTGTGGTACTGTCCTGTGGTACTGTCCCAAAATACCACAGGACAGTTCCTGTGGTACTGTTCTGTGGTACTAGTCCTGTGGTACTGCCCTGTGGTACGTCCCAAAATACCACAGGAATTCCTGTGGTACTGTCCTGTGGTACTGTTCTGTGGTACCGGTCCTGTGGTACTTTCCTGTGGTACTGCCCTGTGGTACGTCCCAAAATACCACAGGAATTCCTGTGGTACTGTCCTGTGGTATGTCCCAAAATACCACAGGACAATTCCTGTGGTACTGTCCTGTGGTACTTTCCTGTGGTACTGTCCTGTGGTACTGTCCTGTGGTACCGTCCTGTGGTAATTACCACAGGAGTACCACAGGACTTTTTCGTAAGGGGACACTTGCCACCAGGCAATCTATGATGAACAGAGGTTGCATACTATTTGGACAATAATTTATTTCCAACAAAAAGCATATAGAAATATGAATTTTCAGGGACAGTGGTGGTGCATATACCTATACATGTAGCTACGTATCGCGGGGGGGGGGGGTTGGGGAATAATTATTCATGTAGGCCTAAGGGATCACCTTCCTTTCCACACGAGTACACTGTTAACCCTATAAGCTTTGAAACAACACAAACACAAACATGCCTACCATAATGCTGAAGCGTCAAAAATTATGCCAGAAAGCAGAAATATATCACTCTGGGAACATTTTCTATTGTATTATATCATTGTTCTTTTATATAGGCCTATACGATCAGAATTCGGGGCTAGTTCACGCAAACGGGTTCATGAATGATCACACTGCTCAACGCCTCGCTTGTCTATCTAAAGCTACGTACCGGAGTGCCTGTGGTGGGGGACTGAAATTAAAGGAGGGAGAGAGAGAGAAAAGGAGAGAAAGAAAAAGCAAACCAAACTTAGAATATCATGTACTCATGCCCACCCATGGCGTTTTTACTGCTATGCAACATTTCCATTACGATAAGTCGCACGGACAAAAAGGTGACGGGACAAAATAAAAACTATGGTGCCCATAGACAATGTGGTGGGGAAGGATGTGGAAGGGGGTAGGGGATACCGGCCCCCTTCCACACAAGGGAGTTTTTCATGATTTTCATTCAACGGCCTGAGAAAATTGTCAATCCCCAAAAAGTGAATTCGTAGTCCCGTTTCCCCCAACCCCTCCAACGTACGAGGGAGCTTTTGCAGTTTTTGAATTTAAATCAAACTAGAAAAGCACTCTGAGAGCGCAGACCTCCGCCAAGCAGCTACTTTCCACCGATGATCTTGCTCTTCCCAAAGAGAGAGAGAGAGGGAGAGAGAGAGAGAGAGAGAGAGAGAAAACTTTCCATCTTTCCCAAGAGGGAACTTCTAGGTACAAGAGAAATCGAACTTGAAACAGATTGTGAAATTCTCTGGTGTAAGTTACTATGGCGGGATCTAAGACTCTTCATAGCTGCGTACTACAGGCCTCATGAAAATGATGAAGAGAGTCTTGCAGAGCTTCAACGATCCCTGTGTAAATTGAATCGCGATCATATGGTAGTCATAGGAGGTGATTTTAATCTACGTGGATGGGATTGGGAAACCAGACAGGTGAAAGCATGTCATCACCCAGCGCTTCATGAAGGGATTTTGTAGTAGGATAGTTAATAGAGCGTAGAGAATATATCCTTCTACTCACCATTCGTTGATTCTTTGACACACAATATCTCCCGTGCTGGCGAGCTGCGCCTGGAGTAGATGATGATGTCGCAGGAGATGGTCTCCCAATAATTGAAAGTTCAGTTATTGCACTTTCCCATTTAGCACATGTATAAAAACATAATGCGACACAAAATATGATTCCAATAAATGAGGACGGGTGAAGTAGCAAACTGGTGAAATAGCACAATGTTGAATGCTCCACGAGACGGCGGAATCAGAGATGAAAAGGAAGGTAGATAGATTGAGAGAGAGAGAGAGAGAGAGAGAGAGAGAGAGAGAAGTTCGCGAGTCCGATGCACAGAGTTCTGTGGTCCGATGTTTGATGATGAAGTTTGGGGAGTTTGCAACTTGACGTTTCCGTGCTTTCACGTCGAAAGCTGGTCAAGAAGTGTTGTGTGCGTGAAAAGTTGAATTTTGTGAATGAAGAGCTGTAACATGCGTGCGAAATTTCTTCGAGACGTGGAGCGAAGAGCGTAGAGTAGAGCGTAGAGTGGCCACTAGCGGATATCTACGAAGCTTTCTAAGGGCCATTTTTGACAACCTAAAAAAAAAAAATACTACGTACGTACGTAATAATACTGCGTACTTACGCAGTATTATTACGTACGTACGTATTATTATTACGTACGTACGTAGTATTTATTGCGTACGTACCTAGTATTATTACGTACGTACGTATTATTATCATTACGTACGTACGTAGTATTTATTACGTACGTACCCAGTATTCATTACGTACGTACGTATATAATTGTTCATTACGTACGTACGTATTGTTTATTACGTACGTACGCAGTATTTGAGTAATGGCGGCAGACAGGGCAGAGAGAGACAGACTCGTACGTTTGTACTTCGATATAGGTTTCAGCCAAAATGAAATATTATACAGTGAAACCCCGTTATAACGAGGTCCGTGGGACCGGCGATATTACCTCGTTATAACCGGTACCTCGTTATAACCGTACGCATAAAAAACAAAGGAAAACATAAGCACGGCGTCATACCCGTCAATCAAACTCAAGAACATCCTTTGCGTTGTTATTACACAAAGTTATTATGGATCGTTATTATTGAGACAATAAAGGGAAATTGTTTGTGAATTGATACATAGAAAAGACGGAAAAAAGTAGGTGTTGAAATGCGTTAATCCTTTATTTTTCTTCCCAAAATCTCTTCGCATAATACTAGTTGCACATTATGTTCCTGAGAAGAAGGTCTATTCGGCAGGATCATCTTCGTGATTCTTTCTACACCTATCTCTTCCTCTTGTATCGAACCATTCCACAAGATGAATGCTTTTTCGTTTGTGAAATACAGTGTACAGTGTAAACTGACAATGAACAAAATCAGATTGTATAATTAAAAATGCGCTTGTTAAGTTTTTCTAAACACCAGCGCAAATAGAGTAACATACACGCGTTGTTTATCGTAACTTGCGAGGTATGTTACGCTGTTGGTGCCCAGCCCACCCAGTGGCGTATCTAGGGAAAACGGCGCCCGGGGCAAGCACGAAAATTGCGCCCCTAATTTCTGAAAAAGTGTTCAACCCCAACCCCATAATCCCGGTAGGGACTTTAAACAAAGTCCACATGATGCTTTTTCAAGCACTTAAAAGGGATCTTTTGAGGTTGATTTAAATTTAATGTAATGAATTTTGATAGATTTTGGCGAGCGAGCCGAAAATTTTTGTATTTCAGCTTACAAAACATGGAATTCTTGTCATTTTTTGCTTACCAAATCTTTCAATTCTAATCAAGATATAGTGACGGCCTTATAGATAACGATTTATACCAAAAAACTGAGGACTTAAAAAAATATTCTAAATTAGTGCGCGCGAGTGAGCTGAAATTTGTATATGTCCTCGTCATCATCACGTATTGTTCTTATCTTTTTTATATAAATTTTGGCGAGCGAGCGCAGCGAGCAAGCCGAAAATTTTTGTATTTCAGCTTACAAAACATGGAATTCTTGTCATTTTTTGCTTATTAAATCTCACAATTATAGTGACGACCTTATAGATAACGATTTATACTAACAAACTGAGGACTTGAAAAAATACTCTAAATTAGTACGAGCGAATGAGCCGAAATTCGTATATTTCTGCGTCATCATTACGTTTTTTTTCTTATCTTTTTGATTTTTTTTGCGCCCACCTCCCCGTATGTTCGACACCGTTGGCGTCCTCTTTTGATCCAATCGGCGATCGCTTCAGAACGAATGAAACTGCAGTCGCTGCTCCGTGTAACATTTTTCCTGCTAAATATAAAATGACATGCATGAGTGAACACAATAGACATTATCATTTTGTCCCCGTCATCGTCACGTTTTGTTCTTATCTTCTTCTCTTTTTTTTATACAAATTTTGGCGAGCGAGCGCAGCGAGCGAGCCGAAAAATTTTGTATTTCAGCTTACAAATCATGAAACTCTTGTCATTTTTTGCTTATTAAATCTTACAATTCTAATTAAGATATAGCGATAACGATTTATACCAACAAACTGAGGACTTGAAAAAATACTCTAAATTAGTACGAGCGAGTGAGCCGAAATTTATATATTTCCGCGTCATCATTACGTTTTGTTATTATCTTGTTTGATTCGGGTTTTTTTTGCGCCCCCCCCCCCCCCACCCTATGTTCGAAACCGTTGGCGCCTTCTTTTGATCCAATTGGCGATCGCTTCAGAACGAAAGAAATTGCAGCCCGCTGCTCCGTGAAACATTTTGCCTGCTATAAAATGACATGTGTGAACACAATAGACACTGTCATTTTGTCATCATCACGTTTTGTTCTTACCTTCTTTTTTATATAAATTTTGGCGAGCGAGCGTAGCGAGCGAGCCGAAAATTTTTGTATTTCAGCTCACAGAACATGGAATTTTTGTGTGAACACAATAAACATTGTCATTTTGTCCGCGTCACCATCATGTTTTGTTTTTATCTTGTTTGATTTGGTTTTCTGCCTCCCCCCCCCCCCCAACCATTCTCCATCCCCCCTTCCGGGCGAGGTTTTTTTTTTTCTTCTTCTTCTTCTTCTTCTTCTTTCCTTTTTTTTTTTTTTTCTTCTTCTTCGTTTTTTTTCCCCGTTTTTTTGCGCCCCCAAGGAGTGGTGCCCGGGGCACGTGCCCCCCTTGCCCCCCCTAGATACGCCACTGTCCCCACCCCCTTACCTGAAATTCTTGGGGGATGCACCCCCCCCCCCATCCCCCCGCTGTCTACGCCCCTGGAAACTGTAATATTTTGAGAGCAGTCTCAACTTGTGACTTCATGAAATATGCTCTGGTGTATACATTTTATGTACTATATGAATACCCCCTCCCCCGGGGATGGGAAGGAGTATGTCTCACTGAGGCCTGTATCGATAGGGCATCCGCGTTCATGAAGACGAATAACAGGATTGTTCTAACCCTGGAATCTTGTTTATCGGGGTGTGGCTTTAGAGGGGGTACCACCACATCCCCCTCAAAATTGTCGGCAAATGCTTCAACCTCTACTCCCCCCTCCCCCCCCCCAAAAAAAAAAGGGGGGGGGGGGGGAGGGATAAGAAAAAGAAAAAAAAAGAAGGGAAGGAAAACAAAAACAGAAAAGGACAGAAATGCATTTTTTGGGGGGCGGGGGCTCACTCGCTTGGCTAGTTCACATTGAAAAGTAACTATTCTGGTTAAAAAAAAACAAAAAAACAAAAACAAAAACAAAAAACTCAGGATGTGAGTGTATCCATTGGGTCTTCTCCAGGAATAAATGAATACTACGTACGTACGTATTAATACTGCGTACGTACGTAATAAATACTACGTACGTACGTAATAAATACTGGGTACGTACGTAATAATACTGCTAGTCTGGCTTCCAGACCCTCTGTCCATACTATTTCGCTATCCATGATATTAACGCCCTCAACGTCGAAAACTAGTATAGTTTAAGTTGATTTTCTCGCGCCTTCGGCAAAGGCGGCGACTTCGTCGCGGGGCGGCGACTTCGTCGCCGCGGAGTCCAGTTGGCAAAGGGTCTGGAAACCAGACTATAATACTGCGTACGTACGTAATAAATAATACGTACGTACGCAATAATACTGCGTACGTATATACGTACTATCATTACGTACGTACGTAGTATTTTTTTTTTTAGGTTGTCAAAAAATGGCCCTTAGAAAGCTTCGTAGATATCAGCGAGTGGACGAAAACAATATATTCTTAGTAGAGTGAGAAAATGAAAGCATGACTCATTGTGCTGCTACAATGCTTTTGGTTCTATGCTTAGTGACCATGATGGGTTAACGCAGGTAGTCAGAGAAACAACTAGGAAAGAAAACGTCCTTGATCTGTTCCTAGTAAATAATCCAACGTTAGTCACTGATGTCTCAGTTGTACCAGGCATTTCAGATCATGATTTTTTTTTTTTCACGATTGCTAGTTGTCCAACTCGCCAGAAGCTAGTAAGAAGGAAAATCAACATCTACAGCAAAGAGGATCGGGAGAAATTTGCTGATTTCATGCAAGGTGTAGGCAAGGAAATTGAAGATAAGCTTGACTTTTGCTCAGTGAATGAGGCTTGGGTAATGTTCAAGAATGGAATAGAGAAGGGAATGACAGAGTTTGTTCCACACAAGATGACGTCCAAAAAGAATGACATACCATGGATTACTGACAAGATTAAAAAGTTGATCAAAAGAAGAGATAGGTTGAACGAAAAAAAAATCGGAACATGAAATTGAGAAACCACGGGGTAGTCCCTTTTCAATTGGAGGAAGAGTTGGAAGCAACTAAATCACTGCAACAAGAGCTAAGGAGGGCTTATTGGAATTATGTGGAATCTCTTTTTTTCTATCGATGAAGATACCACAGAATTTGAGAGTATGAAGAGATTTTGGGGCTTCGCCAAACACAACAGGACTGATAATACAGGAATAAGAGAACTGAAAAGTGATGGTATTGCGATCACTGATCCGATGGTAAAAGCTGAAGCGCTGAACCAACAGTTCAAAAGTGTTTTCACCAAGGAAACACCCATACCGAATGACTTACGACCGGAAACCTCAGAATCAAAAGAAATGGAGGATATTGTGTTTACATCAAAGAGTGTAGAAAGTTGCTTTGTGGTTTAAAGATATACAAATCCCCAGGATCGGATGGTATAACTCCACGAGTCTTGAAGCAGCTGGCAAAAATTCTGGCTCCAATTCTTTGTAATATATTCCAGTTGTCATATGACAAATTGAGTAAAATACCAAATGATTGACGTGAAGCAAATGTTGTACCAGTCTACAAGAAAGGTAATCGATCTACTCCTGTAAACTACCGCTCCATTTCGCTGACATATATCTCCTGCAATCTAATGGAACACGTCTTAGCCAGCAAATGAAGCACGGGGACGAAAATAACATTATCTTTCCCCTGCAATATGGCTTCCGTAAGAACATGTCAGGTGAACAACAATCACTAGGTTTCACAAGCGATCTACACAGGAACTTGGATGAAGGGCGTCAAACGGATGTTATAATCATGGATTTCTCAAAAGCTTTTGACAAGGTTGGACATGAGAGGCTTTTACGTAAACTGGACTACTACGGTATGGGGGGGGGGGGGGGAATCTGAAATGGATTCAAAGCTTTCTCAATGGAAGAAGTCAGAGGGGGAGGGTCGTTTTGGATGGTATTAAATCTTTTCCAATAGCGGTAGGAGTGCCTCAAGGGTCGGTTCTTGGGCCTTGCCTCTTTCTGCTTTACATTAATGACTAATTGCCTGACGGTCTAGCGTCAAAGTTTCGCCTTTTTGCCGATGATGCTATTTCCTACATGTCCATCATACGCAAAATCTTCAAGAGGACCTAAACAAAATTGGTGACTGGGCGAAAAAAGATTAAGAAAAACTACAATGAACTGCATGGCCCTTGGTGAGCTTGGGAGATTTGAAATGTCGCGAACAATAAAGGAAAGAATGGTTAATTTTTGGTTCCGAACTATAAATGGTAAAGAAGTTAAAATATTTACGATTATGTGCAGTATCCTAAAGCTCTTACACCAACATGATGTTTATTCCTCTCCATGGTTACTACATATCCAGAAAATATTAAACGACTTAGGACTGTCGAATGTGTGGCAAGACTATGGACACTAGTCTTGTCTATTAAGTGGCTGAGGCCAGCAATTAAACTCAGGCTTTGTGATTTGTATATTCAGAACTGGATGAATGAAGTTAACACTAGCACGCATAATTAGGATTTTTAAGAGTTCCTTATCATTGGATTCTTATTTAACTAAAATGCCATGCTTTTGTAGAACTTCACTTGCGAAATTTAAGTGTCTTAACCACCGTTTACCTGTAGTTTCCGGAAGATATAACGGAATTGAAAGACAAAACAGACTGTGTAGTTTTTGTACCTGGGTCGGATAGGGGATTAATTTCATTATTTATTTGAATGTCCAAAGATGGAGTCATGCAGAAACTAGAAATGTCGCCATAATGCATGATTCTGCTAATAGGTCCATAGTACATGTGGACAATGTGTGACTACATTTTCATAAAATTGGCAAAATATTGAAATGACGTGTTTGTCACAAATGTGTTGAATGTTCACCTTCCTTGACCTAAGTTTAATTGGATGAATAGGAGCTAGAGCATGTATTTGAGGATTTAAGGACTTTCACTTGACTTTGACCCTTGCATAAGCTTATGCATTGAGTAACTTTTAAGGTATGGAGAAAAAGTGCAATTTCTGTATCGAATAGTATAAATTGTTACCATTTTTTTCTGGCCTTTGACCCTAAAATTCATAAGAGAATCACTGTCAGGCAGAACATGCATAAATATGTACTAAGTTTCAAGATAACTTGAGCCACTCCCGAGATATGGAGGAAGAAGTAAGTTCAGCACTTTCACTTGACCTTTGACCTTTGACCTTTTTGGGAAAAAAAAATTCCCAGAGAATCTCTATTGGGTTATACATGCATACACCATGTAAAAAAAAAATCCTGCTGGCATTGCATGAATATGAGGAAAATAGTAAAATTTTGAAGTGTTGACCTTTGACCCCTGACCTTTGACCACGTGAACCCTAAATTCCCTAGATAATCACTGCGAGTCAGTAATGCATATATACTATGTTCCATGAAGATACCCTGAACAATTTCCAAGATACGGAGAAAAAAGTGAAATTTTAACATTTTTACTTGACCTTTTGACCTTCGACCTTTGACCTCATGACCCAAAACTTTCACCAGAGAATCTTAATTGGATAATACATGTATACACTAAGTTTCAAGAAAATATCTTCAGGCATTGCATATAAATGGGGGAAATAGAGAAATTTTAAGCATTTGACCTTGACCTTTTGACTTTTGGCCTTGAGCATGACCGTGCACCCAAAAGTTGATAGGCACAACTTCACCCCCTAATACACATGCATGCCAAGTTTCATTTGGATACCTCAAAAGGTTTTTTAGTTACCCTGTCCACAAAATTCATTACGGACGGAAGGACGGACGGAAGGACTGACGGACAACCCGAAAACATAATGCCTCCGGCACCACTTCGTGGCGGAGGCATAAAAAAGTTTGTCAAATCGTATTACAGGATCCGCCCAAATACATTGAAGATGAATCAGTTATTCAATACAGAATGTAATAAGGAACTGCTAAATCTAGCTAAATTTTCGATAGAAATAATGAAGATCCACTAAACTTTAGTATTGTTCCCTCTTTGATATCTTAATTCTGTTATTTCATGTGTATAAATTATATACTGTACAGTTGTGTTTCGTCAGTTTTTTCCTTGTTTGTATACATTTAATTATTTGGATTGTTTTGTTTTTCCCTTTTTTAAAATCAATCTCATATTGTAACAGTGTCTTGAACTCAATACAGATAGCCATTATGATGATAATGCTAATACCCGGTGTTGCCTAGCAGAAATTTTAATCAATATAGGCCTAATCTAAGATTATCCTTTTAAACCCATTTGCATATTTTGATTGATTAATTAACCACGTACATACTCATTTAAGATTTTCATTCATACCATACATGCATCTTATCTGTTGTTGTTTTTACTGTTGGTTGTAAATAATGTAAATAGTTTATCAAACGCATTTCGTTCAAGATTTTCGCCAATTATATCAAATGTATTTGTGCTTTGCTGTTGTTTTGTAAATATTAGTAGTTGTAAATTGTATTTTTCTTCGTTTTCGTGTTATTACACTGTACCATGATTTGATTTTCCCCAATACTCCAATACTTGAGTGATATGGGAAAAAAAAAACCAAAACAAAACATTGTCATTTTCATTGTCAATAGCCGGATTCACACGTACAAAATCGAGCGGGATGACGATCGCGCTCAATATCCCGTCTTTCTTTTTTTCTTTTTTTTTTTTTAAATAGGAGTAAACACTCGTGAGTGTAATATTCTAGTCATATTGGTGTATGCACTAGGAACCTCCCTCTCTTCTTCTTCTTCTTCTTCACTCCTCTTCCTTCTTTTATTTCCTATATCTTGCTTATTGAGGAAGATAGAAGCGTTTAACGATAAAATGTCCAGTAATATATATGGTTGGACCTACTACTAATCGACCGCCTAATGTTTATTTGCTTGATAAGAATATTTAACACTGAAATTCACGTAAAAAACTTGACCTACGTGATTGAGAAAATCCAGCTCTATCAAATGCCGTTGTTCCCTTTTCGATTCGAAGTTTCAGTGCAAAAATATCGCCGAGGAACTTGCGTGGCCTCGTTTCAGCTCCCCGCGGTAAATTGCGTTTTTAGGATCGACCGCTGATTTTGCATTGAAAATGCACGTAAACCGAGTTGTATTGAACACCGTGTTGTACGAAGCTTTTTAGAAGCCTTTTAGAAACTTCCATAGACATTACATTGTGCTGTCATTACGATTCGGTGAAAATATTCATTCGAAATTTTGTCCTTGATTAAAACCATTAATGAACAGTGAATTATCGCGTTTTCCCACACCATCCTAATCTACATTCAAAGCCAATCCATTTTTATGTGCTTTGCGCGCAGAGAAGTGCGTACTACCATGTAAGTGTTCAGTGCGCGAATTATACGCGGTCGGTTTCAATAAGGGTGGTCGATATGTACATTGTAGTAGGGCTACCTTACTGTTGGTTCTTTGAGCAATTGAATCTTGCTTCATTATGTTGAGTTGTATAAGAGAATATTGAGATATGAATATCTCCTTTGTTGGATTGAATTGCAATCATGTTAACTTCTATGTGGTATGGTAGGGGTCCAACCCACCGGCCGGGTCCATAACGACCGACCGCGCATTATAATGGCATTGCGCGTACAGAAAGAAAATGTACGCATGGGACTACGCGCAACGGTGTTCGATTCTTCACTGGGCTACGCTACCGAGTAAAATGTGGCGAAAACAACTAAGTATTCCCTCTAAATTACCGAAATTTAGCAAAATCGAATAAGGTTTATCGTGTAACTACATATAACTAGGCCTACCTTTGCTGACTCGTTGTTAGATGTAGACTATCCTTCCGTAATAAATTTGACGATTTTGACCGCAAAATTGTCACCGCCGCTTGTACGATCGTGCACACACGTTACACATACACATGACATACTAGTAAACATTTTGTCGCCCGCTACGACCGTAGGAGTTGATGCAGAAACGAGAAATGAATACCGTGAAAAAACAAACCGACTCATCTAATTTATTTCAATTACGATGAAAAGTTTCCTAATGAAAATCAAGTCAAATTCATCAAACAGTCCTTCAAAAGTAATATCGAAGGATTCAAAATATATTCAAATATTATTGGGGAAAAAATTACGACTAGAAAAAAACAGCAGCTTGTCGAAAAAACGCGTTTAAGTACGCTTTATACGTATTGTCAATAGAGGGCGGGGTGGTCGGTCGATATGAGCCGGGCAACTGAGTGCGGAAAAAATGACACCCCACGCGTTCGAAGCCGCCATCTAGAGCGCGTACCTCAGATCGCATTTTCAGTGCGCGCTTGTGAATCCGGAGTATTTTCTCCACACGTGAGTAAAATTTCAGGCAAATTGTGAGATTTTTCACGTTTCTATTGATAGAAAAACGTTAGGTGTCCGATATTATGGACACCCAACCATATTTGTTAATTACATTTGCTAATTATTCTGCTTTAGACGCGTTATTCTGATTTAGCATAATATGACCACTTGCTCAGTTAGTTAGTCAGACATTATTATGAACTTCTAGAACATCGTAGAAGATTCACTGTAGCAAGAAATAATGTGACGTCAACATTCTAGAAAACATAGAAAATTCATTTTAACCTAGTGAGCGGACTTTGGACCTAAGGTCATTCAATCCTTTCTGGTCAGCGAGAGAGCATTCTTTACACATTTACGACCTAGGAGCTTTCACATGAAACACCTGTTGCAGAACACTAGAGCTACAGTTAAGCCACTACAAACGCTTCTGTGGAGTTTGTACCAGTAATTCTGACATAAAGTGCAGTCTTTATATAGAGAGAAACCTAGCGCGAATTAGATATTTGCCATTGTAAATACATATCTATAATGGAATAGCTATGATTATGCAGTTGAAAAATACTCAATGAGCATAGCATGAACTATCAGAATTTAAATATTCACTGTTGAAATGTCAATCAACTATTATGTGCCAATTACAAGTTGCACTAATGTCGATACAATATACAATTTGCAACGATTTGATGCAACAAATTAAGCATAACGATTAAGAATGAGTACAACTGAATTAAGACAGACTGCGTAATTAAGCTATAGTGATGAACCTCATTAATTCATGTATTCAATGACAATACTCGTTATCACTTGTACAGGTACATAATGTTCACATCTTTCAGGGCTTGGCTTGTCTGGCTTGTTATGAGCAGAACCTGCGAATAAAAAAGAACATCAGTAACCAACATTGTGAGTTCCGGCTCCATTTGTTGCTCATTACATAGGTGTACTGAGTTTGTACTTAGCTCTCTTTTGTATCGTCATGTAGGGTAGCCATTTTGTGTCCATTTTTATCGCGCACCTTCGTATCTTGTTATCTTTTGCAGAAACCAAGCCAAGAGCACGCACTTTAGTGCGCGTTTGAAAACCTGAAACTCCCAAGTTCATTGACCCTACATGTCAAAATGTCAAAAATCCTTCATAAATTCCCCAAAAATTCTCGGATTACTACCAAAATTTAGTCATCTGTTATTTGTGTCATTCTCAACCTTTCCTGTAAGTTTCATTCAAATCCGTTAACTACTTTTTGAGTTATTTTGCACACGTACAAACAAACAAACAAACGGTATAATGAAAACATAACCTCCTCCCTTGGCGGAGGTAATGAAAATAATTGTATCGTTTTTACAGTTTTGATGGAATATTTTTTTTGTTAGCAAAGGCCTTCTAAATTTATGTATGGAACCGAGCGGCGGATCAGCGGGTTATGAAGGGGATGCACCCTCCTATATGGAGGAATAAGTACGGTGAAAGATCTGGTGCATATAAGTTCCTTTATATTATATTTGGAAAGTTGTCAATCTCATAAGACTAGTGATGTAAAGGGGTCGTATTAGGGAGGTGAACTTGCATTTTTTTTTGTATGATTGCAATTCAACGATATAAATACCTGTGGTTGAAAATTAGGACACTCTTTAATTAAAAAAAAAAGAAGTTCGAGATTTTTCCACATAGCTATTGTCAGGAATTATGGAGGGGGGGGGGGCAAATTGATAATATGTTTAGCTTCAACATTTTCATGGGGAGCTTTGGGCAAATGCCCCATTGCCACCTTAGGATTGACGCCCATCCCTGGGTGCTTGATGTTCCTGACTGAGTCATCGTTGCTCAATGATTAAGAAAATGGGAAGGGGGAGGGGTATATAGGCCCCATTCTTCTGGCGGTTTTGTTTTGTTTTGTTTGTAGGTAAGGCCTATAATGGTCCCGAGTGGCGCGCGTCATTATAATTATATGCAAGTATCAGGGGGGCTTATACCCCAGCTAACATTTGGACGTTTTCTGAACGTTCTTCAAACGTTCCAAGTTCGTTATTTGGACGTTTTGTCAAAACGCTTTCAGAACGTCTTTTTGTGGAAGGTTTTAGACGTATTCAAAAAGTTTCAAATGGACGTTATGAAAATGTTTTTTAAACGACTTAAAAACCAATAAAAACCGTTCAGAATTTTTAAGGACCTGCAGAAAACCTTTTGGACGTTATAGACGTCAGTAAAACATTTTAAGAATATTCAAAACGTTCTGTGGACTTTCTGCGGACGTCCAGAAAACCTTTGAAAACCGTCTAGAACGTTCAAAAAACGTTTTAAGAACGTCTAAAAAAGTCTTATGACCCATTCCAGGACGTGTAGAGAACCTTTCATATCCGGTCTATATAGAACGTCCAGAAAACCTTTTAAGAACGTCTAATGTTTTTTTTTTTTTTTTTTTTTGGCATTTAAAAAGTATAGTTATGAGATTCATAGGCATAATCTGTGATAAATGTACCCTAATCCTAATCCTAGATAATCCTATCCTATAACCTATTCCTAATAGGCGTTTTCACATCAGCCCGATAAAAAATCCAAGCTCGAAATATTTTCCGCGATTATCAAATAGCGCGCTACTATCCCGCTATTTCAGAAATTTCCCGAGTTGGAGTCGAGAAATTTTCTCGATCAGAGCGATACAATTAGCGCGCTAAGTTGTGTTCACATTATCAAATAGTGCGCTATTTCGCTATCGGGAAAATTTCCCAAGTCAGAAAATAGCGCGCTATTTCGAAACATCGGGCTGATGTGAAAACGCCTAAAAAGACGGCGGCATGGAACCCTGATCATCAAGGGCACAAGTGCACCTGGGAATTCTTTTGTGCATCAATAGAAAAATTTCAGCTGTATGAATAATTACAGCCAGTTGGAACTCCATCTCTTAAACCTCCTTGCCCATATCACACACCAATTGACTTCTGTGCGAAGTTAAAGTTTTGTACAGAGGGTTGAAAATACAGCAATATCTGAAAACTATCTGAAAAATTAATGGTTAATTTAATGAAAATGAATTATGCTGTCATTTTGAAATTGCCTCCAACAAAATTGTAAACTATTCAGCTATATTGCTCATGTCAATGTCAGCGTTATCTGATATATATAGTTCTTGAACTATTAAGGATCAAAGTGGGAATTGTTTTTTTGTAACACCTAATATTAAAGGGTGTCATTTTTCAATATTCTAATCGATATACGTGTTTTTTACATAGGATAGCGCTGTGTCTTGGAGTTTGCGTTAAGTTTGCATTAATTAGTATTTCGGCTTTGAATGATCGATCATTAACATCCGTATTTCTGTGCCTCATGCTGTTCTACATTATCTCAATTTCGAAAGCAATTTCGATTTTTCCAAGTTTTTGTTGACTGTTGAGGTGAGATGCTTGAAGTAGCAAGTACTGAAGTAAACGTGATGTTAGTCATTCTTCGATAGGATTTTTTTGTTTGTTTCAAACAATATTTTATTTCGATTCCATCATCCATCCTTGATTACAATTGAACATTCAGTTGTTGTTGCTAGCTGCGTGACATTTCAAACATATTACAAAATATTACAAAGTAATTCTTAGAACTGTCATTGTGTCAATTTTTGATTATTCTACTATATATACACAAATAATACACAGTAACTGCTTCACAAATATAATCATCCCCGCAATAATTATAAAATCAATTTTTTATAATGGGTCAACAAAACCAATATGTATGTACAATACACAATACAAAATATAGCCATTAACTGCGTTCTGACTCGTCACAGCAGTAAATTAGATAATGAAATTAATTATTGTTAAGGGGTCAACAAAAAGCCTACATACCTATGTACACACATACATACAAAAGCTTTAATGTACATGATCAATGTCTGTATATAATCCATACCTATAAAACATTACCCCTCCATCGCTCACCCGAATCACCTCATCAACACTTCCCCCTCTAGGCATACTCCATGCACTCCAGCATAGATACAAGCGCATATTCAAGCACACACACACACACACACACACACGCACACACACACAGACACACACACACACAAACACACAAAGAACCTGTTCACCAAACAATCAACCACACAACAAACATGCAACAAAAAGAGAGAAAAAAAGAAAAGAAAAAAAAAAACACACACACACACACACAAATGGTAGCAATGATGAGTAAGAAGGATGGATTTACTTGATCGATATCTGTGTCGAGACGATTAAGTGGCCTAGGAAGAACCAGGTCCAGGTGATGCTGTAATTCAGCCTAATTTTCACCGCAAGCGATTAGTATTAGTTTGCACTAATTAGTAATTTGCGTTAGTTTGCATTAATTAGAAGTTTGCATTGAGTTTGTATTAGTTTGCGTCAGTTTGCATCAGTTTGCATTAGTTTGCATCAGTTTGCATTAGTTTGCTTAAGTTTGCATTAGTTTGCATTAGTTTGCGTCAAGAGATAATCATGATGAAGAAACCAATAATGAACACATAGCGTTCATTAAAGACGAAGTCGACATAGCAGACCTAATAAAAAAGTTTTGTGGACGTTTATAAAGGACGAAGACGTATAGCAGACATAATAAAAACGTTTAATTTGTAACGTCCATTGACGTTTTTAAAACGTTTAAAAAAAACCAACCAAAAACTATGCTTTGCGGTAAATGTTAAGTCCCAACTTTGACGTTGTATGTACGTTTTAAAAACGTCCATTTTATGCGAAGACGTACGGAACCTCAAAAAACGTTTAGGAAATTTACGTTCTGAAAACATGTGTTTGCTGGGACATTGTCATTGTTTTCAACATTTGAACCATTTTTTTTTTTTTGCCCGAGCTTGAGAAGATCGGACGTCATATGAAGTATGTCGAAATTAATAAAATATCACATTTCTTCTTCTTTTAATTTATTTTTTCCTCCTCAAATTTCAGCGGATGATTCGGATGATAGTACAGGAACCTCACCCTCCCTCATCCCCCATCCCTCTCCCGATTTACGTCCATGTTTATAATATATGGTACATGTACATGGTGAACATCATGATTTATGGTCAAATACAGTACAATTCGCATACATATAGGCGGGCCTACAAAAGTGAGAGTGCTTTCTTTTCCCGCACCCTCACTTTTACTGCTCACAATCAATGTATAGATTGTCACTTCAAAAAGTCAGCATCCTCAGACTCGTCGCGTCGGCTTCCCCAGAGGCGTATATTGCGTTTGACACGTGTGATACATGAGTACATGTTGCGCTGACGTTGACGTTTACATCATCACCCGATCGAGTGCTATACTGCCAGCTGGTCTAGCTGGTGTCTATACATTATCCCTCTGGCATCGCAATACACATTGTACCAATTTACTACAGTGTACACCAACAACGTTGTCGCGTCCCGCCCGCGTACGTTCGCGCAGCAGATTAGATCCCGTGAGCGAAGTCAAACGCTGGATTTTCAAAGTAAACTCCCGAACTCGGATGGTGATGGCTGGAATCGTACGAAGAATAGTACAGTGTACGACGTGTCCGCAGGCTATAGGGCCGTACAGGTTGGTGAATGAAAAGTCAGAGTAGAATGCCTTGAGTTGTACTACCGTAGTATGATGGTTTATAGATCTACCGAGTATGCCAGGTAAGGGGTATCCGGGTATCGAGCCCTAACGGTTAGGCCCTAACCGCACCAGCGACCCCAACACGTACTCTAGTCTCTACATCTACTGTGTGTGCGGTGTGTAGTAGACGTATAACGCATGTACATGTACGTAACAGTAACACATCAGCAATGTTCACTCAGCTCACAGTTACAGTTCAGTTGCATATGTGGTTACTAATGTTATAATATATAGCATTTACACATAAACACGTCATGTGAACATGTAGGGGAGAGTGGGGTGAAACGGGACGCGGGAGAAGAAGTACGGCTAAGTTTACTCCCATTATCTCAGAAAGTTTTGAAGTACAATGTACTGAACTAGAACTTGGACTAGATATAGAGTAAAGACAATTCACATTCAGCTTTCAAGTCTATACTATACTAGAGTGTTTAGGGCTCACATGGGTAAATAATTCCCCATGGCCATAGGGAATTATTGTAACGTTAGTCATTTTAACCTGCACTGTACATTAACACCTCCACACCTTGACCGAAAGATCGGTCTGTATCTGTCCGTCGGGGAATGTTCCGCGGAGACTGCGTCTGGCTTCACGGATCCCCTCCGTATACAAGAGGACAGCGTCAATGGCAAAATATAAAAGAGTCCTCCGGACAGACGGATCTTTCTGTCTACTCCACACCTAACTGCGACCAGCAGCCCCATACGCTATGCGTATGGGGCTGCTGATTGCAGTTACTCCACACCATGCCTGCCAACAGTATGACAATGCACCAAAGGTGGACTGTACTGAACAGGAAGAAGAAGAAGAAGAGGCCATAGAGACGTGTGTTAAAATTCAAAATTAAAAAAATTCTGTAAAATAGCTGGGAGAAATGAGGTGTTTTATTTTCACTAAGTAACCTGGATAAGTGAGCTACACCCGGCACCCTAGCTGTCATCCATCAAATTTCCAAGGCAGGTTCTTCGGCTCAAACTCTGTCCAAGGGTCCGCAAAGCCAGACTACGGTACGAGTTCTTTTTCACCTACGAGTTCTTTTCACCTAATCACCTAGAAAATCACCTAATTTTTGTACATCACCCAGTGAAATAGACATTACTCTATAGTCCCTTCAAATTCCATGAGAAAAGCTTTCATCTTCAAACCAAAATGCAGTTTGTAGAGGAGCTATTCAGTTGTATTAGGGATTTTAGGTGATTTTTTTCTAAATGGCATTAGGCCAGGAAATAGTGTAGAATGAAAGCCCTACTATTCCCATTCACAAATCTTTTTGAATTTTTCAAATCAGCCAAGCGATTGCAAAGATATAGGCATTTCAATGTCACAAGTCATGCCCATTATTTGACCAGGGGTCAAAGGTCAATCTTTGGTTAATTTGAACAATGCTTCAATGGCACCACCAGAGCGAGAACACAGAGAACTTGAATGCCTATAATTCCGTTACTGTTTGCCATATGACAATGAAACTTGCAGGATATGCTGACTGTGTCACAATTTTGTACTGTTTTTTAACTCTTTATGTGCCATGGTATAAACCCTCTGTGTGCCACATTATTCCGAGACACCAAAGTTGTCATGCTTTGGGAAAACATTCTGTTTTTCAAATCCATGTAACTTTTATACATTGCTGTTTAGCTGGACCTGTAGTGAACAAAGTTGTAGAGAAAATGCCAAACCTTGCTTTGAATTTTGATGTAAATTGTATGACAAATCTGTTTGAATTGCTTGTCTTTCAGATGACCAGGAACTACATAATTGTAAAAAGGCATGACTTTTGCATTGAAAAAAGTAGTGACAGAAACTTAGAATCTACACACAAATTCAGTGGGAAACACTGCTTGCTAGTCAAGCACCACATAAAATATAAGCTATATGTGAGAGGCACGAAATTGCGAGAAACTCTTTCATTATACTGTGGCCTTTGGCGATTTATCAATTGGTTTGGGCGGGTTTGTGCGTTTGAGCAGAATATGCGAAGTTGGCACGCCGTCAACTGAGTTGGTCGTGCGAGCGTGGCACAAAAAGAGTTAACAAATATTTTATATGTTTTATATTTTGAAAAATGAATATTAATATTCATAAAAATGCATACAAATGCTTGTTACAGAGTAATTAATCACAATAATGGAACAAAATTTGCATGATAGCTTCATAGAATATTTTCCAACAAGTCTACAATAATCTTTCATGATTATTGTTGATGTGTTACAAATATGAATATCAGTATTCATAAAAAACATTATAAAATGCACGTTAATTGGTAATGGTTCCCAATACCAGGAAAAAAAACCAAACAGTTTTATGAGCATTGCAAAAGTCAGCATACCCAGTGAATTCATTACAGTGGCTGGCAAGCTGCAATGTAATGTCAGACTGGTATTTAAATGAGGAATATTTATGGCAATTATGTCATGTATGGCGAAAGTTGGATCATGACATCATAGTTAGGCCAAAACATATCAAATATAGTGTACCATTCTGTAACAATGATATATCACTGTGAGGTCAAAATTGTGCAATGCCCCAAAGTGCTGGATTGTCAGTAAAATGATTTATGATGATACAACCATCTAAGGTGTGAAACAGCTTCACTGGGATTGTTTATTGGCCTGTCTCATCACAAAGTAGTGCATCTGATACCTTAATCTTGTCAAAAACTGTAAACCCACAAAAAATAGAAAAGACAGTAGTGCAAGAGTGGAACGATGAAACCATCAACAAACTCTAAACATGTTTTCAAATTACTGACTGGGATGTTCCCATCCAGGCCTAAGGTGACATCAATGAAATAGCTCACACATGTACAATTATGTGACCTTTTCTTAGAATCTCCACATACAAGTATCGTACAAAGTAACACTTGTTTATAATGTGATAGATCAACAGGTCTCCCAATAGCTGCCCATGGATTATGTAGTATTAGGATACATGAACCAAAGCCAAGCATTTTGGCTTTGGTGTGCACAGGAGATAACAACTGCTCAGAACCTTACGCCTGAATGTAAAATGGGAGATGGTGCTATTGGAAAAAACAAACAAACAAACAAACTCAGAAACATAGAAAAGATACAGAGTCATTTTCAAGCTAATAAGCCGAGGGAGGCATGGCAGTGCCTGTTGTCCATGAAAGATCATAATCCATGACGGTACCAAGCTTTTCATGATATTTACAACCCCCAAAGATAGCAGATGAACTCAACACAATTTATTGCCCATTTGATAACAGTGAATTCATTAATGCCAGTGAAGCACAAAATGATGAACTCCTTGATATATGCCCAATGAATCAGTGGAGATTTAGGAGAGAGATGTTTGCCTTCAATTCCAAAGTGTAAACCCCTGGAAAGCTACTGGGCCAGACAAAATCAGCAGAAAAATATTACGGCATTGTGCAAGAGATCTAACATCATCACTCTTTTGTATGTATGGTGCGCCCTTTGTTCGTATAGATTTTTTTTTTTTTTTTGTCTGCATTCAACACCATTTGACCTCATATACACACATGTAATTGTTGAAAAGTTGAAACAACTTGGAGTGAGAATGTCAATTATCCTTTCGATTGCAGATTTGATTTTTTTTTTTTAACACAGGCGGATTCAGTGAGTTCATGTGTGGGACACAATGAGCGAGCCTATTGTTACCAACACAAGCTCTCCTGCAATCAGCAGTGGCCTGATTGTCTGGTCTGGGCTGCTAAAAATTGATGGTGTGCAGCAAAACTGCCAAATGAGTTAACTTTTAATGGCTTGATTGGGCCACTAAGATACCATTACCAATGAAAAGAACTGCAAATAATTTTGGGTGCTTCAAATCTACTGAAGTGTCCACTATGTATTCGAGAATAAATGTATTCCTAGAATCTCAATTTGTTAAATATATCTATAAAAGTTTGGAGTCCAATATATTGCTACATCCATGAACTGTACAATAAATATTTTTTATTTGTTGAGAGACTCTTTATACCTCTTGCAAATTGTTTTATCATGTTGCAAAAATTGAAAAAAGGAATGTCAAAAATAGTGAATCAAACACTCTCTTATCCCAATAACCTTCATATATCATGGAGATTTTCATCAGAATTTAGCTTCAGGTTTCAGGTTTCCATACATGCCCTTGGTGTAGGGTGTAGCAATAAGAAGACCCCCCCCCCCAAAAAAAAAAAAAAAAAAAATAATAATAATAGAATAAAATAAAAAGAGTCAAATGTCACATTATTACTATAGATGGAATTGCCCCATTACAAACTGATGGGACTGTATGAGGATTTAGACCTATGCTTTGAAAATGAAGTACTTAACCTGATGTGACAATTAACTTCAGTGAAGGTTTGACATTTGATGTTACCAATTTTTGTTTTCATCCAGATTTCAAATTCACTTTTGTAGATGAAATTATGTATGAATAGATAGTGTTTGTTTGGAGATTTAAATGCTTTTTTTTCTTGTCTGTGAGGAACTTAAGTCATGTTTAGGAGTGTCTTGAATTACTTTAGTAATCTGACAGATGATATCAGTTATCAATGCCTATACACACACACTTTTAGCATTTTTTTTTATGTCACATGTATGTCACTTATTTAGTTTTTCCTCTTTGTCTTTAGATTTTTCTATTCAAATAGAAAAGACTGGTAATAGTTAGATAACGTGATACCTTTCCTAATATACATGTACATGTACAAATTGTAGCTTGCAAAGAGTGTTATTTGGATCACTCCATCTGTCTGTGTATTGTTCACTGTGCAGAGCTCTGTGAATTCCAACTCCACTGTGCAGAGACGAAGACAGGTGAAGAAAGCTATCCAGGGAAAGAGCCATTTCTATCATTCTGATTTAATCACTCTGATCTCTGAAAATCCTTCAAACAAGGAGCAAAAGAAAACAGTTGAACTATACACTGAAAGCAAGTCACTTGAAATATTTCTGACAAAGGAGACAGGAAATGGACAGGGAAAAGTCTGCTGCAGCTAAAGGGAAGCTTCCACTGAGGTAACCAGCAAAGCATAGAAAAGAAAGTCTTGTTGATAGCAATAACAGATCATTGCTTTATCAATGCCAGTCTGTGTAGAGTGGAGACAGGGTAGTGTTTGCTAACAACCAATACATGTACAAAATGTAGTAAACATTGAAGTATGTTTCTCATAGATTTTTTCCTTGTTTGCCATACAAATGCCCCACAAAATTCTTTAGAATTGCAAGCTAATCATCTACATTGTTTGAAGAGAAATTTGGACAAAGCTACCACTTTGTAGTCAGTCTGGATTGATGAATTTTTTTTTTTTTTTCAAGGAGTTCCAGATATGTGCAATGTACATGTATCTGCACTCAGAAACTATAGGCACCACATGGTAAAAGATACAGCCTAGCTGCTGCTCCCTTTGAAGGGTACCATCAGGCAAGGACTTTGTTTTCACTCTATGACTGATAAACCTACAGACATGGATATCGCCACTATTTTCATGTCAGAAATTCTGACTGACCTCACAAATGGCCAACATTTGTGCAGTTGTGTGCCAAATTTATGTTCTGTAATGCTTGAGGACATAACAGTTGTGTATTGCTGATCCTGCATGCACCCTGTTCATGGGGGGGGGGGGGGGGGGATCCAGGAATTCCATAAAGGGGAGGCGCCTTTACAAAATTAAGGGGGGGGGGGCAAGCGCATCCCAATTTTTTCTTTTTATTTCTTTTCTTTTAACAAAATAAAGAGGGGGCGCGCGCCAGGTACGCTCCCCTCTTGATCCCCCACTGCTGTTGATTGCAATCACTGAGCATTCATGCATTGACATGTACAGTACACTATGTATTAAACAGCTATGTGTATGCGCATACGTATGCATGCATGCAGCCAATGCTTAAAGGCATTGATATTTATAAACTTGTACAGCTTGAAATTCCCTGCGTTGCTGAAAGTATGAATGTAGGTAACTCACAAGTGATCACACCAACTTTTATATGAGTTTTCCCCCTTTTTTTTAACGTGTAAATTTTGGAAACAAGGTTGTGCAGTCCGTGAATTCACAGAGATTTGTACATCAGAAAATTATAAGATTTTGATATTAGTCATATCAATTTAGAATTGGTAATTCATTGTAATGAAGGGTTTTTCAAGCATTATATGGCATTTATGTTCATACTTGTAAAATCACAAGTTAAGCTTCATCAAGATTGTAGGGAGGCACTGAACTTTGTGTGTGTGTGTGTGTGATTTTGAGTGAAGTGTAAAACACATGGCCCTGTACAGTCAATGAGCATATTCTCTTGAATCATTCTCACGGAATATGAGTCAAATGATATTTCTGTACAGTACAAATGAGTTTGGGGCAAGCATAACCAATAGCATACCTCAATGAGTCCTAATTTGACATAACAAATATTCTTTTACACTATTTGAGATGACCTACTAACATTTAAATTGTTGAAGTTGTAGAAATAAATCACCAACTTAGTCAATATCTTGTTCTGTTCCTGTTGTTATCTGTTCAACTGATTTATTATCTACAGTATTTTAGCTCATCTGAGCTGAATGGCTCAAGTGAGCTATTGTGGTTGCTCAGTGTCCGCTTTGTATCATGCTTCGAGCGTAACTTTTTCAAATTTTCATCTTTTTCTTATTTTGCACTGTATACTAAATCAAATTGTAACAGACAGCAGTCCAATCAGGGCAGAGGAAATCAAGAAGCAAGAACTTAAAACTAGGAAGTAAATTTGTACAACCATAAATCCATGGTGCATGTATCATGTTTTTAAAAGACGATAGGCCTTATGTTACTATACATCACAAAACAATAGAAGGTTGCCATATTTTTCTGTTACTCCTCAAACTTGGATATTCATATCCCAATAAGATAAGTGTGATAAAGAATTTAACCTGTAGGACTTAAATCTATGTGCAACTGCTCTGAAGGGATGGTGATACACACCAACTTTGCATACTCAAAGACAACATTAAAGTCATAATGAGTTTGAAGTACATGTACTGCTTTGATTTGAAGTTGTATAGGGTTTTCATACACACTTTCATGTGCCTCCAGTGAGAAAAATGAAAGACAAACAAGGTCAGGCCATAAAAACAAGAATATTCATAAAGTTTAAAATCACAACTTTTGCTCAATTTTGTGCTCTCAAAATTAAATTTAGAAACAAGAACAGTTACTCTTTTAGAAAACACAGCAAATCTTCAATCAACATTTTTATAGTTGACACAGACATTTATAAAGAGTCTAGCAGGAAACTGACCTGTGCATTTTTTTTTTAATGTGTAAATAATTTTTGGTATAAAATTTCAAATGTAAATGTCTCACCATGTAGTAGAAGTGTTGCTCATTTTGTATCTTGTATTCACAGTCAAGCGGTCATTGCGGGCAACACCATGTACATATCTGGACAGCTTGGGTTGACCCCAGGCTCAAAGACAGTTGTTGATGGAGGAGTGGAGGCTCAGACAGAACAGGTATTACCTGGCTCTCTGATGGTACCATTTTGTATGTGCTTTTAAAGGGGCATTCCAGACGATTTTCATAATTTCATATCATGTGATACATAAATCGATAGTTCCATGTATAGATTTGTGGAATTTATTGAGGTTCTTGAGCAGAGAAACAATACTTTGAAAAACCTTAAACAAATTACACTGAACAGTGTCGATGACATAGGAGCCTCACATATTTCAGAAATGTGGCAGCGTGATTCCATTACAACACCACTTGCTTGCAAGTTCACCTGTGTATAATCTATGCATGCCTTCTTCTTTTGTTCTGCTTCCTTGAGCCCCAACTCATGCATTCTTATGATGAGGCTGCCATGTCATCATCCTTGTTCATTGCAATTTGTTATAAATTTCGAAAACATTCTTATCCTTCGTCCCAATCACTATAAATTCTGAAACTCTGTACCCCGTATAACTAATTTATAGTTGTTCAAATGTAAAAATCTGAAAATCATCCGGAGGTCCACTTATTTTGTTAGTACACTGTAGGCCTAGGTAAGAAAGGAAAGTACTGTATTGTGCTGGCATGAGATTGTACATTTCTTTACATAGTTGTGATGAAATACAGTCAACCTTGCTTAAGTCAACCTCGAATATAAAGTTGAATAGTCGCCTAAGTCATAGGTCTTTTGAAGCCCTCTTCTCTTTATATTCTAGTGATTTTTTTTATAGTCCCTCATAAGTTGAATTTTCTCTAAGTCAAAGCTATTTCTTAGTCCAAATAGATTCGACTTGGGCAAGGTTGACTATACATCGTATATGAAATGGAACATACTTCACAATATGTTTTAGTGTTTCTATGTGAAAGATAAAATGAGAAGTAATTAAACTTACAATTTGATGTTTGTTGTTGAGGTTATATAACACAAATTATTTTTGAATGAACCGTTTGTATGAAATTTTGGCCAACATGCTGGGATTGCTGGGATTGTAAGGATTGTTTAATGTTAGTGTTCAAGTATGACTTACTATGTGTGAGTAAGCCTGGTCTTCTGATAATGGTTTTACACAGAAAAAAAAAAAAATGCTTGTTTGCATATCTCAAATAGCCCTGACAGCTGTTACTAATTAGAAAGTGTTTATTGCTGTACCTGGGGGTGACATGTGGATCCATTTTACAAGAATTAGAATGATTGTAAAACAGTGATGTGTGTAAGTGGGAATCAATCCACATTCTGTCCCATTCATTTCGCCTTTTGTTATTTGACTTCATGTATTTTACTATTTACCAAAATATGTCTACATGATAACCAATGCACAATGAACTTTTCAACTTGGCCATAACCAACATATTACTTAGAGCATAGCCAAAGACAAAACGTGTTTGGTCATGGCAGAATTGCCGAGTTGCAGAAACTGTGTATACTGATTACTAATGCTA
Source organism: Diadema setosum (assembly GCF_964275005.1). Lineage (NCBI taxonomy): Eukaryota > Metazoa > Echinodermata > Echinoidea > Diadematoida > Diadematidae > Diadema > Diadema setosum. The sequence goes on from NC_092694.1 coordinate 20,390,632, forward strand.
TTGCTTCCCTAGTGAAAAAAACAAAATGTAGCATGTGATCCAAAGAGTTTACATAGCTTCCCATAGATGATCTAACACTTTCAAGCCTCACAGGATTGAAGATTTTCTTAAAATAAAGAAAACTCATTCTTATCATCTTTATTTCCCCCAAAGGCCTTGAAAAACATGGGAGAGATTCTGAAGAGCCAGGGAATAGACTTCAACAATGGTAATACTTCATCATCATTGTGCATTCATAACAAATGACAAGTGCAGTGTTTTACCTTCATGTGTCTTAGCTGGGTGACACTTAAATGTATGAAAGCCAGCAAAAACATTCTGAAAATATGTTTTTAAAATCATATAGGACTCTTTTGTGAAATGTCTTCATACAAGAAACTGAGAAAAATTTCTTGAGGCAAAAAGCGGTTACATGACAACTGTACAAGGACAGGAAAGATTTGTTTCACATGACTATGTAGGCACTTTTAGAAGTGTGCCAGAAGTGGCACTGCAGTACAAATATATAGTAGAAAGACTGCAGCAGTAAGGTAATATCATATTTATGTCTGTATAGAGAATAAAGAAGAAGAAATCATAATGTATATGAATATTTACTTTTATTTGCTTATGACAGAAAAAAAACCCTCAAAATCATGATGGCATTTGTATTTTTGAAAGTCAAGTTATTTCAAACCATATGACCACTTCAGTGTGTTCTGGAGTTCCAATACAGTGCAGAGGTGCAGAGGTATATTAATAGCTTTCATGATGTCATATTTTGCAACATTGGTGATATATTTTTTCTTTTCTTTTTTGTTGTTGTCTTAACTGTAGTTGTGAAGTGCACAGTCCTTATGGCTGATCTGAATGAGTTCCAGCGTATGAATGGTGTATATGCCAAATGTGAGTATACAATTCAGGGTACATGTATCACATCAAATCCAAGTATCTGGAGATGCTGTGCTCACAATTATGTTATTATGTATTGGCTCTACTTCCTTAAAATTGTTTTGTTTTATTAAAGTAATTCTCTCCAGGAATACATGGAAGGTGAACATGTGATATTCTTTGTGACGGCTTTCGGGTCTTGCTTCCTTTGGTATGCAGGTCCATCATTGGTACACTGTTTAGTGTTAAACCCCATAGTTGAAGAACCTGGGGAATACATGTATGTTTCTTTTGTGTAACAACAGATATACTGTATCTAGTTTGACAAGAGTGTTGACAAGAAATGTTGAGACAAGTCAATAACTTGTGCATTTGTTTTCATCTCTGTTGTAGTCTTCCCAACAAAGCATCCAGCCAGAGCAGCCTACCAAGTTGCACGTCTGCCTTTGGTAAGATGATTATGTTATTGCCAAGTTCTGTTAGGTCAGAGTGATGCATATAGCTTCCAGTTTAAGAACTGCATGGTTGGTCTTACATATATACTACAGTCAAACTTGTCTATAGAGGCCACCCAGGGGAGACGAAAAAAGTGGCCGTTATAGACAGGTGGCCACTATAGACAGGTTATCCAATTTCGTGTGCGTTGCCTACATGTACATGTATCATCGTTGTATACATCAATAAGTACTTACATGTATGTGTGTACGATGCACACGTGTGTTTCATGCATTGAACAATGCCGGTGTTTCTGAAGTTGTTGCACAGTAGCATGTGTACAGTCGTGAAGAAAGCTTAACTCTGTGACTGAATGAGTGGTGAATGCAGCGGTGGCGATCATTTAACGTTGCTCATGAATGACTGGTATGGCTACGAAGCAGAAAAAACACTGAATTACCGGCTTGGCTATGGCTCCATCGGGTCTGTGGCCGCCATAGACAGGTTAAAATCTACCGCGGGAAACAAAATTTGTGGCCGCTGGCCGCATTAGACAGGTGGCCGCTATACACAGGGTCTTTAACAGGGCTTTTCTCTCGGGGGGATTTTTCAGTGCCCGCTATAGACAGGTGGTCGCTATAGACAGGTGGCTGCTAAGGCAGGTTTGACTGTATATCGACAGTGTGTCCCCCCCCCCCAAAAAAAAAACAAAGCAAAAAAAAACAAAAACAAAACAAAACAAAACAAAAAATTACCAACAGATTTTCGCCTTGATGCCTTCCAATATGATTAAATTATTTTTGGGCTATTTCAGGATCTGAAAATATAACAACTTAGCAATATTTTGCAGAAAACCCCATTGAGTTTGGTTAAGTGGTCACAAAGAAATGTGAATTATTGTAAAGCATTTCATGGGTCTGATTCTTCCAAGTTTAGCACGTGGATGCTCTTTGAACTGCATATCAGTGTGGGAATGCAATGGACAAAACGTGGAGGGAAGGGATTCCTGACATGCTGTACAAAAGTCCTCTTTTCTCTTTGACAACCGAATCAAATCAGATGGGGTTTTCTGCAGCATGTGGGTATAGTTTCTTACCCTGAAATTGTATTTGGATTGATTCACTATTTTTGAAGTCATAGCGGAGGGCCCTGTTGTAATTTTTTATGCCTCCGCCACGAAGTGTCGCCGGAGGCATTATGTTTTTGGGTTGTCCGTCCGTCCGTAATGAATTTTGTGGACAGCGTAACTAAAAAACAGTTTAAGGTATCCTAGTGAGACCGGTTATGTATGTGCATGAGTGGACAAAGTTGTGCCTATCAACTTTTGGGGGCACATGCTCGAGGTCAAAGGTCAAAAGGTCAAGGTCAAATGTTCAAAATTGCACTATTTCCCCCATATCTATGCAATGCCTGGAGGTTTTTTTCTGGAAACTTGGTGTATACATGTAATACCAAATAAAGATTCTCCAGAGAGAGGTTCAAGTCATGAGGTCAAAGGTCAGAGGTCAAGTGAAAATATTAAAATTTCACTTTTTTCTCCATATCTTGGAAATGGTTCAAGCTATCTTCATGGAACTTTAGTACATATGCATGTACTGACTAGCAGTGATTATCAAGGAAATGTGGGGGGTCATGGGGTCAAAGGTCAAGGTCAACTCCACATAATTTCTCTTTTTCCCTCATATTTAAATGCAATACTTGCCAGGTTTTTCTTGAAACTTGATATATACATGTATAACCCAGTAGAGATTTTCTTGGGAAGTTTCTTGCCCAAAGGTCAAAGGTCAAGTGAAAGTGCTAAATTTCATTTCTTGGTCCATATCTCGAAAGTGACTCAAGGTATCATCATGAAACTTAATACATATATCTATGCATGTTCTACCTGACAGTGATTCTCTTGGGAATTTTAGGGTCATAGGGTCAAAGTTCCAGGGTCAAAGGCCAAGTTAAGATGCAAAAATTTTACCATTTGATAGTGAAATTACACTTTTTCTCCATACCTTGAAAGTTTAATCAATGCATAGACTTATAAAAAAAAGGGTCAAAAGTGAAGTAGAAATCCACAAATCCCCAAATACCTGCGCTCTTAGGCAGTATAGCCATCCATCCAATTAAACTTAGTTCAAGGAGAGTGAACATTCAACACGTTTGTGACAAACCTGTCATTTCAATATTTTGCCAATTATGTGAAACTCATCACACATTGCTAAGACGTTGTACTAGATAGACCTATTAGGAGAACCATGCATTAAGGAGGAGGCATACCAGTCGCCATAGCGACATTTCTAGTTTTGTTTTGTTTTTACATAAGGTACAAATATGAATACGTACTTGGAAAACCGAAATTTTTTTGTGCAAGCAACTTACTGGACTTTTGAAGAAGCCAAGATTCCCAAAAGAAAATGCTTGTGAAAGTGATTGTAGACACAGTGCATTCAATGCCAGTGGTAAAAGGTTATTCATGAAAGTTTCATGCTGCAAAAAAAAGGCCATTGTCTCCAATTTGCAAAGTTACATGCGTTCTTTGAATTTGGTTCTTTGAAGTCTAGTTTGACTGCAATAAATTGTCATGTCTGGGGTTTTTTTTTTTTCTCTCATTCACATAATGATAGGGAAACTGGAGATGATTAAGTGAAACATGTTTCATTGACTCATCACCATCTCATTTCACTCTTATAGAAGTTTGGAAAAGTTAAAGGCATGGCAATTGGAGTGAAAATCAGTGTGAAAGAATTTGATATATTTTTTTATTGAATTATATTCTCAATACCTCCATCCCAATGTAAGTGTAAATATTTTGAAATTCTACGCTTTTACAATGTTATTAAGAAATTATGTTCCAATTGGCCTATTTTTCTTTTCGGAACTCTCAAAGGCCTCCAAAACCTGATGTGATTATTGGATCCTTTGTTTCTGGATTTCAAGAAGTAAAGTGGAAAAAATTGCATATTTGTGAAGTTCAAGAGTCTAGAATATTTTAACATGCCCGCATCAGAAAATTCATGTGCGGAGACCTGTCATGCTTTCATGGTGGCAGGTTACGTATATGTCCATATCAGGAATTGCTGATTAGATTATAAGCTACAGTTTGAATAGGGAGCCAAAATTGAAGAATATTTGTACTGTCATGAAGTTTTTAACTTCCATGCTGTTTATTTCTTCCTACAGGATGCAGCTGTAGAGATTGAAGCTATTGCCGTCCTGGGCCACATTGTTGATGATGTCAGCCATCTTTAAGAGTCTCATTCCCCATCAAGAACTGCCATACATTGTTCCAACTTTTGTGCATCAATATATTAGTGTGTACAATGTTGTAAAAGCAATTTAATTTTCCTTTGTCTTAGCTCATGTAACGAATTAATGAAATATGAAATGCAGAGATATATTTAGGGAAAGATATCTACCTTGATACCTTAGAATTGTTAGAAGAGAAAATTATAGTTCTATTGTGTTGTAACTCATGTCTTTCTCTTTATAGTAGAATTAAAATACATTACACTCAATTTTTTTTTATGCCTTTGCCATGAAGTGTTGTCAGAAGCGTGTTTTTGGATTGTCCCTCCGTCCTGTTAATGGATTTTGTGGCATTATATGTACATGTACATATACATGAAGCCTGCTATGCGCATGTATGAGTGCACAAAGCTATGACTACATGTATTGACTTGAAGGTGCACATTCTGAAGGACAAAAGTCAAGGTCAAATTCTAAAATATCACATTTTTTTTCACCACAACTTAGAAATGGCTCAAAGTACTTTCTTGAAACTTAGTACGTACATCTATTGCCTGACAGTGATTCTTTTTGGATGTTTTTGGTCAAAGGACAAGGGGCAAAGGGCAGATTGAAGTCCTACAGTTACACTATTGAATGCTGGAATTATACTTTTTTTTCCCATACCTTTGAAATGACTGGATATTTAGAAATTGATAAACTTTGTACATTTATATATCATACATTTCCTTACTTTGTTAGGGAACGATTTAAGGTATTTGGTCAAAATGAAGAGAAAATGTGAGCATTTCACAATTTTCATTATTTTATCTCATAAAAAAAAAACAAACGTAGCCACGACAATTAATGTATATGTATTATGAGATACACGTATTGATTATTTGGATAAAGTTGTGGGCCATCTGTTCAAAGGTCAAGTGGTAATACAACTGTACACAAATTTCAGTAGTTCCTTCACCTTTCTGAAATGAAAGTGGAATCATCCTCATGATACTGAAAATGTAATCTGTTTTACCACAGTTTGTTATGTTTGGGACATAAATTAAAGATCAGGGTTTGATGGTCAAGGATGAAGTGTCAGTAGAATTTTGTAGAAAATTTGAAGAAAAAATTGTATCTCGACAGCACACATCAGCTCCAATCATCATGAAACTTGTTAAAACTACCAAATAACAATTGTTCCATCCAAATAAAACTTGGGTCAAGGAATGCGTCTATCGTATAACCACTCACAACATTTTGTGGTTGTGGCATGAAACCTTCAAACGTTTCATTCCACTTTCTTGCAAATCATGCGAAATTGTCATCTTATATGGTCAGTATGAACTTAAAAACCTATTGGGAGAATAATGCCATGTAGTGGAGAGCCCACCAGTCACCAAAATGATGGCTTGATCCGCAATGATAAAACAAAACCTTAACTATTACAGATAACAAACAAACACAGTGGAAATATACTTCTGCAGTTAGTTAATAATGCCTTTTACTGCCCCACACCAAGCAATCCCATGTTATCATGGAAAATTTAACAGACTGCACAGTAAAGCATACCTTCAAATTCTGATCCACATGGTTTTGTCATGCTGTCTAAGAGATTGTGATAATCAGGTTGGTACAAATGACATTATTTACTGCAGTTATGCCGAGGGTCAGCAAAAGAACAAAGAACAAAGAATCTATTTTTTGACCTGCGTGAATGAACAGACATTGTCTGATTAATAGAGTGATGATTATGTAGATGTTGATGACGTGAAATAATGCAATAAAGGAGGATTAGAGTCGGAGAAATGTCCGACATTAAACCTTGCATGATTTCAAGCACCCTCTATGTACACGTTCGTTGGCATGGTGTGACGATTAAAAATTTATGTGCTTGTGTTTTTAATTTCATTTACCTAAAGAGGAGAGAGATCGAAATCAATCTGTTTTTATATAAGAAGGGCCTATTGAAAATACAGTGCAATGCAGTAATTTTTGTGTTGTCATACACTAGCAGGGGCTGCGGAAGGGTGGGGGGGGGGGGGGCTGCAACCCTTTCTCCACAACACTTTTATTGGCTTGTCCTCCCCCCCCCCATCTTTAAAAAAAAATGTAATAAAACACACACACACACACACACACAAAAAAAAAAAACAGCAACCATGCATTTCAAAAGGTTCTGTCCTAAGATTCTTCTCGTCTGAGTGAGGTGGGGTTAGGGGTACGTGTACTACTACAAAAAAAAAAAAAAAAAAAAGCAACTCAGTTTAACAAGATCCTCGGGAACAAGATAATCTGTTCTTTATACATGTATCAGGTACATTTTGTTATAGGCCTACATGTATCAGTAGTCAATACACAATACAAAGGAACATAGATTCGTTGGGACCGGAGAACTTACTTTGCTTATCAGATACATATATTTTGTTATACACTATCAGATTTCCTTATATCAAGTTTCCACTGTAGTGACCTTTAGGGCCGGCGTTTTTAAAAGCGCGGGGGCCCACTTCCGGGTTTCATGAGTTAACAAGCAAAAAAAAAAAAAAAAAAAAAAAATGGTGCCTCACCTCTTCTCTCCCCCTCTATTTCCGGGTTTCTTCAGCTGACAAGCAAAAAAAAAAAAGGTCGTCAGCTCGGATCTCCCCCCTCCATTCCCGGGTTTTTTTAAGCTGACAAGCAAAAAAATAAAAATAACCTCACCGCGGCTCACACTTTAAAGGTACTAGCCCACATTTGCAAACCCACGAAAATCAAAACTGCATAAAACAGGTCCAATATGACTTCAAGTACAAGTTACAACAGTAACATACCTCACGTGTCGCTCTTTGTCTATACCATTCGATAAAAGAGAGAAAATCATCGTTTTAAAATCAATTTTCAAACCGGGTCAACCCGACCCAAAACCGAATTACGAGCGCGGGCTATAGCTACGTACATTGTACATTTAACACGTACGTGGACTGGAGCTAGCGAGCGTTATACGCGTGCATACGGATTACGGTGCATTTTCATTTATTCTTATGAAAGTAATGGACTAATTGGAACGAAATTTTGCACAGGTGTTACTGCAATCATGCCCAAACTCCATGCTAACTATGAGACCAATTGCTGCAGGTTTACAAATGTGGGCTAATACCTTTAAGATCTCTACGCCTACAGTACATGTACAATGTATTTCTATTGAGTGCCGCTTACGTGCTTCCGGGTTAAAAAAAGTGTGGGGCCCAAAGTGATGACACCTTATGTATTTCTATGTATGGTGCACAAAAAGTGTGGGGGCCCGAGCCCCCACGGCCCCCACGGCTCCGCCGGCCATGACCTTGACCCGGTCCTGGGGCCCCTCACCCTGAAAAACGTTTCGCGGCCCCAGACTAGGAAAACAGCCACAGATGACAATAGTATACAAATAATGAATGTTTATGAGTGCAATGGACAGAATATTTCATGAGGTGAAAGATGAAATGATCCATTCAACGAGGCGCAGCCGAGTTGAATGGATATACATTTCATCTTTCACCGAATGAAATATTCTGTCCATAGCACGAATGAAAAACATTTATTATTTGTTTTAAAGAACGCCTAAAATAGATCATTGTCATTTGATGTTTTATCAATAAAGAACCAAGAGAAAGAGAATCTGAGATCGCGAGAGTGCTCACTGAGCGCTTTACGCTTAGCCTAGCGCTTAGCGCGCTGTCGCATACACACACTGCAAACGCGTAGTGTGCCGGGCTTTCAGCGAGCGTGCAATGGAGCAAATCGTATGGATCCAAAATTGCACGGCAATTGGAGCCGCAATTGCACGGGTGATGACGTCATAGTGAAATGGGCCGAATGACCAATGTCAAACAACCAATCAAATGACGGGGATCTCTTCAGGCGTTAAGGTACAATATTGCAGTTAGGCAGGATACTTGTACATACATATATGTAGTGTGTTATAAGAATTAGACTGTAGGATCTCATATCTGTACATGTATTGTACATTATGTATATCTTGTCATGCTTTAATCATACTAGGTGCTTCAAAAAACATTTCCCACTTTTGATCATTAATAGTTCAAAAACTATTTATGAGTAATAGCTGAATAGTGTACAATTTTGTTGGAGGTGATTTGAATGGGAAAACATAAATGAGTTTCATTAAATCTAAGATTGATTTTGAAGTAAGGTTTTAGGTTTTGGTCAAATTTTAACCCTCTGTACAAAAAATTGAACTTTGCACAGGAACCAATGATAAGTATGTGAGTGTGTGCTGACGATGGCTCTGTACAATGGACATGCCTGAACCACCTGTTGACTAGGCGTCAGTCTGGCGCTCCCAGGCACATGAATGCTTAATCAATAATTCATGTGGATTGCCCTGGGCACTGCTAGTCTGAATTCATGCACAGTAAAGGGTAAAATGCATGCACATGGAAAAAGTAGGCACATGTTTCCATGTGCTTGCAATCACCACATTTCATTCCAGCTGGCAATCATTTTCAAATTTTGCATCACTGTCATTGCACTGTCATGATTATCATTATCATTAGCAGCAGGAGCATTATCATCACCGTCATAATTTCTCATCATCAACATCATTGTTATAATGCATTATCGTTATCATAGTAATCACTATCATTTACATCATCATTACCACTATCATTGTCATTATCATCATCATCAAGGACAGCATCAATATTCCTCTCCCTTGAATGACTTAAATCATTTCGCGATACTTTTACTGCTTCAAAATTTCATTAGAATGACATCTCGGTGAAGTGACTTTACACAGATACTACCAGAGGCTGAATAAAGACTAGTTGTGATAGTGGAATTTCTCATGAATAAATAATGAAGCAATCAAACCCTGGCCATTGTCAGGACCATTGCCAGCGTGTTAACCACACACTCCCCTACACACCCATTGACCCCTGTGCAAAGCGAAAGTTTTGTACACAGGATTGAACATAGAGCAAAATATGGAACCCAACTGTGAAATTAATCGTGGATTTCATGAAACTGATTTATGCTTTCATATTTAATCCACCTCCAACAAAATTGTACACTATTCAGCTATCATTCGTATCAATGACGGTGTTATATGATATATAGTTTTTTAATTATTAAGAATCAAAAGTGGGAAATGATTTTTGAAACAACATGTTCTCTAGTACACGTTGCTCTAAAAAAAAATTACCTCAATGATTTTCATTTCCAAACTTTTCGTAATATTTGCACTGATTGTCAGTACATGTTTTGTCACTTATATAGCCTAAAATAACATACAAAGAACATTTTGACCCTCACTGGCAAATGTGATTTTTTTTTTTCATGGTACAAATGTACTTCACTTCACTCCAGATAACTGCAAAGAAATGTCACTGCCAATTTTCCACTTCGAAGAGTGTCACGCGCGATGTGCTCATGCGAAAAAGACAGGAGAAAGAGAGAGGGTTTTTTTCTTCAGTGTTCCCACATAGCATTATTAAAAACAACAATATTGATCAAACCGGCAGAATATAACAAACGGACAAATTTAAGCGAAGGAAAGGCGAAAGCACATAACAGAGGCTTATTAGTAGAAAGGGAACCATCAGATACAAGTGCATGCCAATAATTTGATTCACAAAATATAGCATCAGCAATCAAAACCATCCTTAAAAGACACGATATTGAAGGATAAAAGAAAAAAGAAGGTAATTCAGACTATAAACCTTGTGAATTACACCGTGTCTTCTAGTTCATCAAATGTCTTTCGTTGTCCCTAGAATGAATTGAATAATCGTATTAAGTGTAATTACATTTGGACAATATGAGTAGTGTACAGCGTATATTGATATTTATTACGTGTAAACATGTATGTATGTAATACATTTGTACATATGCATATAGCATGTAGGCCTACATGTTGCATACAAGTCGTGTTACAGATGAGGTCATGCGTGAATGCACACTGATACACATTTCCAACTATACTGAAATTCATCAAATGCACACACACGCACATTCACACACAACACACACATACAAAATAGGTTTTTGTTGAGATGGGGGGATTCAGGTCTTAACTTCTTTTTTTTTTTTTTTTTGGGAAATACAATGTACAGTGTAATTAGAACCACTCCGTGAAATATCTAAGAGCATACAATTCATGAATTAAAAGCTTATATGATGAAAATCGGTTTTGAAGTGGCTGAAATATCCAAAACCACAGTAAAACAAGGTGGCCCTAATAAACCCTTCAAAAAAAGTTTGGAAATCTGACTTTAGTTGTAAATTTCTCCAGTCTGTAAGCACTATACAATACATGCTTGATATCAATGGAAAGAGTATTAAATTTTCTTTAAAATGATATCCTACTCATTATGATTATGCTATTCAGTAAAGAACTGTACTCAAAAATGTCTGATAAGGTCTGCATTGAAAAGTTGCAAAAAGAACAAGAACTGTCCTTATGAATGAGAATGGTCGTGACGAGTACATAAAGAACATGTTCTTTTGTGTTATGTCTTTTCTTCTCAACTGGTCAGCCATGAAGGCAAATTTCAATAGATATCTTAACTTCACATTCAAGTTTTCAGTGGTGGCATGTCAGGCAATTTTGATAGATCATCAAGTTTTATGGTTGTACATGTACATCATGCCACTTGTAAGCAATGTTCAAAAACCCCGCGCCATGGGGCAAATTGAAGCTGAGATGCTTCAAAAAGATGACAACGCAAAACCACATAGAGCGAGACATGTGCACAACTTTCTCGAGAGAGAGGGAGAGAGAGGGCATCATTAGAAATGGACTGGCCTTCATGCAGCCCCGACCTCAACCCCATAGAACATTTTTGGGATCAACTTGGTCGAGCTGTAGGAAAGAGGGTCACAAATGCAACGACATAAGGCAGGACTCCGTCAGATACTGGTTGACGCTAATCAACAGCATGAGGACACGGTGCCAGGCGGTGGTGCAAGCACTGGGCTCGTTCACCAGATGAGCCCCGATCATGTTCATTGACAATATAAAATAAAGTAAACATAAAGTAAACACAAAATAATGACAGAATGAAGACAAAATAAAGATGAAATTCTAATAAAATCAAGACCATGCCATTTCACCTCTTTATGTCTTTGTTGCGGTTAATGTGGCGAGGTTCTGTGAGATGAAATGGTTTGAGTCATGATCGTTTGTGTGTGTGTGTGTGTGTGTGTGTGTGTGTGTAATAATGTGTATGTGTTTGTGTGTGTGTGTGCGTGTGTGTGTGTGTGTGTGTGTGTGTTTGTCTGTTTGGCTGAACCCATGCATGTTTCACTCCATAGAAATGCTGATGTTACAGTGAATGAACACCAAAGAAAAATGGGGAACTCACTCATCACAAGGAAACTACATTAAGGACGTCAAAAATTAGGCCATTTTGCAACTTTTCAATTCTGACTTTACCTCATATTTGTAAGCACTGCACATCCATGTATACGATAGTCATAACATGTATGGTATCATTTTAAAGAGAATTTAACAATCGTTGTGTGGTACTAAGCACAAATACATGTAAATCATTTTTAAGGAAAGATGAGAAATGATTGATAAAACTCAGATTTCCAAACTTTTTTTGAAGGGTTTAGGAGGTGGACAGAGGTCAAAATAAAAGGTGAGTCCCACCTCTGATTGTTGATATCTCAGCCTTTTCAAAACCGATTTTCATCAAATAAACTTTTAATTCCTAGGGATAGTATAGTATTGGTTGAGATGAGGATTCAGCTTTTAACTTTTTGCGAGATACACGTACTTAAAAACCACATTATAGAAATATTAAAGAGCATGCAATTCTAACAGGAATTCAAAGTTTATTTGAGGTAAATCAGTTTTAAAATAGCCGAGATATCCAAAAACAAAAGATGAAACAAAGCAATCTTAAAAGGGGTATGGGTTCCATTGCACCTTTTATAAATGCGTCCTACCTTTTATTAGGATTGCTTTGTTTTGGTCGATGTTTCAGCCATTTCCAAACCAATTTTCATCAAATGAATTTTAAATTCTTCTTAGAGCTATATTGTGGTCTTTCCTATTTCATAAAAGGTTTCTCATTTTTTTAGAATAGTCATCATCAAAAACAGATGGAAACCTGAAGCCCCATCTCAACCGAAACCATACCAACCCTTTAAGATAATAATACATGTACAATGTATACTCTTTGATATTTCATCAAGTGGTTTCTGTCCAACAATTTGAAAAAAAAAATACGTTAAAACCTGAATCCCCATCTTAACCACAAAATGCTAATCATTTTCCTTTAAAAGTGAATTCTACGCCGGTTAGAAGTAATCTGGAAAGAAAGAGTAAGTTTTATAAGCATATCAATGAAAATTGACTCTACTTTAAATAAACATTTCGGAAGTTACGAAATCGTGAAGTTCGCTGATTTTTGCTCAACATGCAGTTCTTGAACAGTTGATGTGAATTTAAAGATGTGAGTTCCATCTGCAATCGATCATCCATGTCCTTGCCGATAGACTTGACAATATTAACAGCAGATGTATAGCGATGCAGCACTGTTAGACTTTTCAAAGTCATTTGACAAAGTGCCACATAAAAGACTCCAGGGATGCCTAGGCCTATAGTCCTGTGGTATCCAGGGTAACATCCTTTGTTGGATCAGAGCTTTTATTCCTACATGATCTATAGGCCTATATACACATTGTCGATTGTACTTGAAGGAACTAATTTACACTCGGCTATTTCATCTGGTCACCTCAGCCGTAGGCCTAACCTCAAGGGACAGTGCATGTAAATATTGGTCTGCTTCTATTCTTAGCCTACGATCTGCCAAGTTGTGTCTAGTCTGAAGTTCGAATGTTTGTAGACGATTGTCTTCTCTACCGACCCATTAACTCTCAAGCAGACGCATACACACTCCAAGGAGACCATACGATCTTCTAGAGTGGGAAGCCAAGTGGCAGATGTCCCTCAACCCATCTACTGCGCTGTGAAGTCCTGAGAGTGACCAAAAGGTAGAAAATGTCATCCGCTCGCTTAATTATTCTCTTCATGGAGTCGAGCTTCTAGTCGTAGACAATGCCAAAGCATCTCGGAGTCAATTCCAAGCAGATGAAGACACAGATAGACAACACTATTTCATGTAGGCCCTGTGTAAGAAGGCCAACAGTACGCAATGATTCTCCCAAAGGAACCTATACATAGCTACCCCAAGAAAAAAAAAAAAAAACAAAACAGGTATATATAACATCGTACGTACGCCCAATCCATGAGTTTGCTTCAACAGCGTATAGGATCCTCTCTGCCAAGACCAAATCTGGAAGCTCGGCGAAATCGTTCAGACGCATGGACGCTGCTCGGTTCACTTACTCTTAGAGACTATCACCCTCGACACAGCGTTACAGAAATGCTCCACTCGCTAAAATGGCAATCCCTCTCAGAAAGAAGAGACTACCTGAAAGTCTTCATGCTAAAGGTCTACCACATCTTGCGTGGACTCGTTCCCATCCAACCTCAATCATCTATACATCTACCCAGTAACACGATCATCTGGACGACGACATAATGTAATTACACTGTATATTCAATATCGACAACGACTCAACAGGAACCCGGTTAAAAAAACAAAAACAAAACAAAAACAAAAAACACTTCTTTCGAAGAGTCATGTTATTGGAACCAGTTCCCCACTACGGTGTGATTGGCACTTCTTCCAGAACAGAGTTTAGGAGGCAGCTGTTGGGATGACAATATGTCAAACTTAGTTGGGAGAGGAGCTACTTTTACATGCACAAGAAACGCTTTTTACTTCATAACAATCTACACGTCATACCTACGTAACATCATCAATTTTTGAGGATCAAACAGTGCAGCATGGCACACTAGTTTTCAGCATTTCACAAAGTGCAAAAATGCTCTTCCCAGAGAGCCTACTTCATCTGGAAGAAGTAGAAGAAGAATTATACAGCATAATAGTGAGTTTATGTTGTCATTACTTTTAAATTTTCAACTGCGAAAAACAAAGGTTTAACAAAATAGGAAAATTCAATCTTTCTGTAAAAGATGATATCATTCCTGCCTGCATATCAACTTTAGAATGACTAGTCAGATGTAAGATGTGGCATCTTACTGTTAATACCACGAAGACGAAGGTTGTTATTTTTTCTAGAGGATAAGTGAGAAATATTCCGAAGTTTTATCTTACCAACGAACCTATATACGTAAGTGTAAGTGATGAGTACGTTTATTTAGGAACAACTTTCAACCACAACAATAGTGTCATGAATATGCATTTGTCAAAGTGGGTGTGGCCTGTTGGACCACGTTGGAAAAAAGATGGATCCAGACGAGACTGGGACGATGCCGTGTGAGCTAAACAATCAATTCACTGTTAATAGAATTTTAAGCAGCGATTATGCTTTGAAAAGTACCTGATTTGTCTTAATGAAAATAATAGGAAATCTCTAACACGTTTTCGTTGCCTCAATCATAAGCTTCCAATACTGTCTGGGCGTTACAAAGACATTCCACGAATTGAACGTCTGTGCACTCATTGTTCTAAAACCGATATTGGTGATGAATTCCATTATTTCTTTGTATGTTCCTTCTTTAAGACGGAACGTAAAACATTTCTCAAAAAGTATTGTAGGAAATATCCTAACACATTTAAATATGATCAATTGTTCAATTCCACTAAGAAAAAGACTTTGTCAAATATCTCGAGGTTTTGTAAAGTAATAATGTCCTTTTTTCGTTAGTTACTGTACACTTTATTATTTCGTTTGATTTAGTATATTCTATGTATCTTTTGTATGATTTTTTTTTTTTTGCATCAGGCAGTGCCTGCATTGTTCGTAATTTACGTGATAGATTTGATACATTTGTATGATTATTCATAACATTCTTTTATGTAAATTGTATTTGATAATTATGGTGATATCTTGTATATATTTGTATTATACATGTATTATCATATGTTAAATTCTATTTGAAATTTTCCTATTTTGTATATTTCCAATTGACATTGTACTCCCATACCCCATGAGAGTTGTTGACTAAATCAATCAATCAAGATATCTTAGGATTTGAGACGGGGGCATTAAAAAAAAAGAAGCAATGATCAAGATTTTTTTTTCTACAAACTATAATAGCAATTAAAGGTCATGTTTACCTTTGGGAGCAGTGATTTAAAAAAAATGTACAAGATATCAAATTTGATGCATATGTGTAGGTCTGTTGTATCACAAAACATCCTATATACCATATAGGCCTAAAGTTTTTGCAATAAAGCCTTTGCAATAAAGCCTAAAACGTATAAGGAGATATCAGTATTTGTCTCATTAAACCATAACTGTAGACGGTTAAGTCTGGAAACACTTTTATCATAACTATTGTTCACATTTTGTGTACTTAACAATACTTAACATCGACTATACGGATTCAAATTTTTCCAGTGATTGTTTCTATCCCTAACTCACATTTTAGAACTACATGTATTTCAAAGCACTAATTCTTGATTGTTGTTTCTTTTGCAAATGCATGTAGTAAATTATGCCTTTAAGTTATGAGCAGATCTCATATTGTCAACTCACTCATCGATTTTTGATCAAATTTTCCTATTTTGCTTGTTCTATTCATTTTCGTCTTTTCATCAGACTACTTTTAATAGGTTCGGAATTGCCCTGTAATAAATAAAGTGAAAGATCTCCCAATGTAACAACACTGTCCAGTAGGCCACTTCACTGTCGTCGGAAGACACGGGAAAGTCTGTGTTGAGTCAACAGAAGTTTCTCTCGCTGTGAATAAGTCATGACTTCTTGTGCGATGAGAAAGTATCACTCGGGTGTTTGCATGGTATTCTGTATAATATAGACAGCGGTAATCACTGTTGCTATTGAATAGGCCCTATCATTCATTTAGAGATCTTGAACTATTCTGGAGTCACCAGGGCTACTTAAGCTTCACGAGCACAACACATCATTTCGAATACTATAAACATTACAGATAGGCTTCGTATGTAAGGATCCAAATAAAATCACGTTTAATGTCCGATACATCGAGAGTATACATGTACTTTGAAATTGATTTCATCGAATTTGTAATTTATAAATGAACATATCACGTAAAATATGCAGAAAAATAATCAGTATGTTCTGACATGACACTCTGAGGGTGTAGACACGGTAAATGTAGCCGTATAGGGCAGACAACACGAAAGCCTGTAGAAACGGAGGATGGGTATCATTTTTCACATCACAAAACAAGTGCTTATCAATTTCTTCAAAATTTGACCCAGCTGAGTTTGGAGAGTTGCAATGTTTTCTTGTAATGAATTTATGCGTGAACGTAAAACACAAATTCGTACTGGTTAAAGTACATGACGAATTAAGTTTCTTTTGGCTCTCACAGATTGCCAGTATAGGTACTACTTGGCTTGGCCTTATTTTATTTCTTTAAACTAGAATTATCACTGAAGGTTGCTTTATAGTATGTGATGTCATGAGGGCAATCATACAAACAACATGAGACCACAGTTGCTTGAGTGCTATGTTAACAGTTGGTTCCACAAGGTTTGGGTAAAAAGTGTGGTTACCATGGCAACGCATTGTCTGATACAAACACAAGGGACATTTTGCATAACTACACTTAACGACCATCATACACACCAAATTTGACCTTCATAGCTTGAATGGTTTATTGATACAAAAATGAGTGGTTACCATGGCAACACATTTTCCTTATACTAAGACATTGGTGTCTTGCAAAGCTACACTTCTAGATCATGATACATACTAAATTTGACTTTAATTGCTTGAATGATGGAAAAGTTATTCGATCTGCAAGGTTTTGGTAAAATTGTGGTTACCATGGCAACAGTTTGTGTGACAAACACAAAAATTATGTGTTCCACATCTATACCTCAGGGCCATGGCCTACCAAGTTTGGTTTCAATTGCTTGAAAACTGTGGAAGAAGTTCACTCCACAGGATTAAAAAAAAATACAGTTACCATGGCAACGCATTGTCCGATACAAATACAAAGTAAATTTTGCAAAACTACACTTAAAGAGCATCATACACACCAAATTTCACCTTCATAGATTAAATGGTTCAATTTGATACAAAAATGAGTGGTTACCATGGAAATACACTTTTCTTATATTAACACATTGGTGTCTTGCATAACTACACCTCCCGATCATCATACATACTAAATTTGACCTAAATTGCTTGAATGATGTGGAAGTTATTCAATCCACAAAGTTTTGGTAAAATTATGGTTACCATGGCAACGCTTTGTTTGACAAACACAAAAATTATGTGTTCCACATCTATGCCTCAAGGTCATAATGCCTACCTAACTTGATTTCAATTGCTTCAAAACTGTGGAAGTTGTTCACTCCACAGGATTTCGAAGAAAACATGCGGTTACCATGGCAACGCTTTGTCAAGTACAAACACAACGAGTGTCTTGCATAACTACACCTATAGATCATCATAGATACCAATTTTGAAATTGATTGCTTAAATACTATGGAAGTAGTTCCCTCCACAAGGTTTTGGTAAAATTGTGGTTACCATGGCAACGCATTGTCCGACAAACACAAAAACATGTCTTGCACATGTATACCTCAATATCATCATTTACCCCAAGTTTCATTTAAATTGCTTCAAAACTGTAGAAGGAGTTCGCGACGCAAGATTTTGCAACAGACCGACCGACCGCCCGACCGCCCGACCAACATCACGGTGATTCCTATAATACCCCCTTCACACTAAGTGTGGCGGGGGTGTAATAACCACATGTAATAACATTTATACGTAAGTACATGGTGTATAAAACAGTCTATAATAGGGTATAGGCCCAACTGTAGGAGTATAATACGTGTATCAGTTATTCGGGAATGATATGCAATACACTAGATATCATACTAAGTACATGTCTAGTATCTTGAGAGCTGCTCGAGGTCGATGTGGAAAAAAATGCTCCGTTATCACATTGCAAGCTGCAATATAACACCACCTTCGTTTACACAGCGTTGTTGTTAACGGGTACGGGGTTAGCGGCCGTGCTTGTAGGTGCGGGGTTCGGGGCGGCCGTGCTTGTGGGTGCGGGGTTCGGGGCGGCCGTGCTCGTGGGTGCGGGGTTCGGGGCGGCCGTGCTCGTGGGTGCGGGGTTCGGGGCGGCCGTGCTCGTGGGTGCGGGGTTCGGGGCGGCCGTGCTAGTGGGTGCGGGGTTCGGGGCGGCCGTGCTAGTGGGTGCGGGGTTCGGGGCGGCCGTGCTCGTGGGTGCGGGGTTCGGGGCGGCCGTGCTTGTGGGTGCGGGGTTCGGGGCGGCCGTGCTAGTGGGTGCTGGGTTTGGGGCGGCCGTGCTTGTGGGTGCTGGGTTCGGGGCGGCTGTGCTTGTGGGTGCGGGGTTCGGGGCGGCCGTGCTCGTGGGTGCTGGGTTCGGGGCAGCCGTGCTAGTGGGTGCGGGGTTCGGGGCCGCAGTGCTTGTGGGTGCAGGGTTCGGGGCGGCCGTGCTAGTAGGTGCGGGGTTCGGGGCGGCCGTGCTAGTGGGTGCTGGGTTGGGAGCGGCCGTGCTAGTGGGTGCGGGGTTTGGGGCGGCCGTGCTTGTGGGTGCTGGGTTCGGGGCGGCCGTGCTTGTGGGTGCGGGGTTCGGGGCTGCCGTGCTAGTGGGTGCGGGGTTAGCGGCCGTGCTGGTAGGTGCGGGATTAGCGGCCGTGCTCGTGGGTGCGGGATTAGCGGCGGTGCTCGTGGGTGCGGGGTTAGCGGCCGTGCTCGTGGGTGCGGGATTAGCGGCGGTGCTCGTGGGTGCGGGGTTAGCGGCCGTGCTCGTGGGTGCGGGGTTAGCGGCCGTGCTCGTGGGTGCGGGGTTAGCGGCCGTGCTCGTTGGTGCGGGATTAGCGGCCGTGCTCGTGGGTGCGGGGTTAGCGGCCGTGCTCGTGGGTGCGGGGTTAGCGGCCGTGCTCGTGGGTGCGGGGTTAGCGGCCGTGCTTGTTGGTGCGGGATTAGCGGCCGTGCTCGTGGGTGCGGGGTTCGCAGCCGTGCTTGTGGGTGCGGGGTTAGCGGCCGTGCTTGTGGGTGCGGGGTTAGCGGCTGTGCTCGTGGGTGCGGGGTTAGCGGCCGTGCTCGTGGGTGCGGGGTTAGCGGCCGTGCTCGTGGGTGCAGGGTTAGCGGCCGTGCTCGTGGGTGCAGGGTTAGCGGCCGTGCTCGTGGGTGCGGGGTTAGCAGCCGTGCTCGTGGGTGCGGGGTTAGCAGCCGTGCTCGTGGGTGCGGGGTTAGCGGTCGTGCTCGTGGGTGCGGGGTTAGTGGTAGGACTTGGGGTGGTTGTTGTTGATGCTGTTGTCGAGGTTGCAGATGTAGGCGTGGAGGAAGGAGTGGTTGTTAGACTGCAGGCTCGACTTTCGATTTCCCTGAGAATTGCTGTAGAAAATAGAACAAGAAATTGATATATATATAGTAGAAGACATAAAAAAAAGGTCCATTTACTCTGAAGCTAACATGTTTGTAAAGTATACCCACTGAGCTTCCTGTATACATAATCTGGTACTGTGATTATCGTGAACTTATTGGGGTAATTGCGGGGATTTGCTCTTACCTAGCTTAACTTCAATACCATTGAAGTTAGGCCTAGTATGTTAATCGAGGCCTCAAGTTGTGCAGTTTTAGGATGTCACTCAGAAGTATCCTACGTCTTCAGGGTTATACAACCTGTCATTCTGTAGACTTAGACCAATATACGTACGTCGGCCTGGTCAAGCACTGAATATACACACTTTATTTGTATAACCCGATGAGTGAACCGGATGATAGGCCTATACTTTGGATTCAGAAATGTAACATCCTTTCATCACACCGGGCCTGCGTACGACAGTTGCATACAGTGTTGCCTATAGCTACTACGCCGAGCTTACGTGGCCCTTACGCTGTGCTTACGCTGTACCAATCCTGGCCTATTTATATAATACTACCGTTATAAGCTCAGGCACCCAAAGGGATTCTCGAGAGGACTGAACAACAACAACAAAAGAAAAAAAGAATAAAAACAAAATAAAAATACATAGGGCTCATACATTGCCTAACTTCGCGATTTTAAATATCGTCAAGTTTGGCACTCCCATTCACACGGCCTAAAACTTAATGAAGTTTCTGCAGAAACGACATTTCCGGATATTTAGGGTGTGATACTACGCTTGCGTGCGATGACTATAATTCGGAAGCAAATTGCTTTAGAAGCGCGGGTCGGGACAGGGAAATCGAATGCTCGCTAGTTCGAGCGTTGCGCGTTCACTGTGCACGGGGCATGTGTGTGCTCTACTAGTGACATATTTTGCTTGTGCTTTTGCTTTTGCTTTGTGTCTACAAAAATAGATAAGGAGGATAGGTTGATATCATTGTAATGCTAGCCCCTATTTTCTGACCAATTCTGCAATGAAAATATTTCAATTTACAGCTCTCTCAATCCCAGATTCCAGGTTACAAACTTTAAATGCCATAAAAGGCGTATAGTGGCTTAACCTAAATGAAAAATTATTATTTCTAATGTATTTTCTTATCTTTAGTTTCCAGCGTGTATTATCATGTGAATGCGTTTTCCTTTCGGGCAAGTGAAAATATGAAAAGTTAGAAATATTGTTGCGAGAATGGAAAGTTATAATAAAGTTTGTGTTGGGTCCTGTAGTGAAATTTGTTCATAAATACTCATTGTTGTCCGCTCCATAGCTTAGAGCGAACGCTTTATTTACAAGCTTTCATGAGAGTAGCGTTATATTATTATATGACCAGATGCACATCGATTACGTGTTTGTAGATTCCCTATAATATTAGGCCTACAGACGTATAGCACTGAATACCGCTATATTTGCAGACGCCTCTCTTCTACTCCCTAGACGCAATGCCGCAATATTGCGGCAATGTCATATTGAATCACTGCTATTTTTTTATATATTCCTATAGCGTACTCAAGTGGTATGCGAACGTGGGCTGAACAGATCGCGAACATTTTTAGTGTGTTAAACGGACGTACAACTGCAATATGGCACATGAACGGGGCTATATGATACACACTTTTGTAAAAGATTTAGCCGCCTATAGCTTTTAGAGGTGGCGCCCTCGCTCGCTTCATCTTTGTATATACACGAAAAGACTGATTGTGAGGTTCTGCCTGCGTGTTACGATGCAGACTCATTCCTCCAAATTGACCAAGTTTTGTACATCGGTTTATCATAGATTAAGCTGAATTCCTTTTTTTTTTCATGATGCTACCTAAAGTGGTCCGCATTGTTTTTAGGCTCAAAGGAGTTCATCGTACTTGAGTCCTTGTCTTGTGTGCAGCTGGGCTTCATTTTGCAGCATTTCAGCACAAGATTACATCGTTGATGATTATTTTTCAACAGTACTGACAAGGTAACGCAATGTAATCAGAGCTTGTAAATTTGTTGTCAAAGATAGCTAATCAGTATCAAGTAAAAAGAAGAATATTCACAAAGAGAAAAACGCAGACCGCACATCGTGATCTCATGATTACATTACTTCAAATTTGATAAAGAGGTTTACAATTAAGAATCGAGAATCTGTAAACTTTTGGTGGTAGTACCCTTGCTTGTTTCGCCTACAAAAAAAAAAAGGATTAATCATTGTCAGCATTCCATGGTCTCTTGTCTGCACTCTGTCCACATTTCTCGACGAATTTCATTCAATCATTCAAGTTTCTTCATTTCTGTTATTTCTGTGTGTTCTTGTTGTTGTTTTGCGTGCATGTCTTCTCTTTTGGTCACATTTTCCTGGTATACACGGCCAAATGAATAGATTATGTGCCATAACATTGCTATGTTAAAATAATCATAATTTATTTGCATTCTAAAACAAGTACTGTTGATAGTAATAAGATATAGCAGCATCATAATATCAATGACCAAATGCATAATGGTACATAGATGAATTTAACATTAATACATCATATTGGTATCATTGGTCTTGCTGTTTGTTTTCTTCTGAGTGATGTACCACCTCCTACAAGCTTAGTTCTTTGGTGGAACACTCTTTTTCATCATTATGATTACTTCTTCTTTTTTGTGTGTGTGTGTTACAATGGCGAAGTGTGCATTGTTCCATTTTCGTTATTCGTGCACTTCTACATTCAATGAACTGTCCTTTTCAACTGGATGAAAGTCGAATTGATGTACCGCTTTGTATAATGTTTTTTTTTTTTGATGGAAATAAATAAACTATTGACTGAAACTGTTTAGAGTTGTATCATCGGTAAATCTTGAACTCTATCATACGAGTTTCGGTTATGCTGCCCCCATCAATATTTGATATAAGGGTCAAAGGCCTCAGGTGTATATATCCTCAACAAACTACATATTCCCAACGGATATATACCAAACGGATATATATATATATATATATATATATATATATATATATATAATGTGTGTGTGAGCTGTATTATCCATGTTTCTGAATTGCTTCCAAAAACAATAAGAACAACAACTACAACAACAACAACAATAACGACAACTCAATTTCAACGGCATCATAGTGAACTTTACGCCCTTATTCTCTCTGATAACGCATGCTTCCATGCAGTGTTCCAGTATAGGGCCAAAGGAATTTTGTGACTGTTTTGTATACGCCTTAGACCTAGATGATATTTTTGAGACGAACATTGTTGAAATGTTCTACTCCAGACTAATGATGGTCCAAACTCTAAATGTTGATTTTCTGCTATAACCGCACTGAACCAGTGGTATTTTCCCTTTATAGGTCGCAACACGCAGTACCACTACAGCGTAATTATACTCATTTACTTCTTATTTCGATTTGCATATGTTGTATTGAATCTACACCCGTCGGAATAATATATCTCATAAGACTTACATTAAGTTGCGGGAACTTACCTAAGCGGTTTTCATTGCCTGTAAAGTCAACGGAAAATACAAAGGAAGCACATGAAGTTATAAATAATAAGTATTATGTTTGTGGAATGTGACAAATGTTGATGTTCAAAGAGCCACTTGTATGTTTACATGAGGAATTTATTGCTGCCAATAAATAAATATAGAAAGATTATCACATTTAATAATTATGTAATATCATTAGTCCTTCGGAATCAATGTTTGTCTTCAAAAGTATCGATTGTCGCTCTTTCCAATGAAAGGATGTAATCTTCGTTCGAGTAAACGTGAGGTGTCACAGTATCCTGCTAAATAAGGATTTGCGTAGTTACGCGTTTATTGTCAAATAAAGACCAGAGCTACTATTGTGTGCAGCACATTATAGGCCTACGAATTAATACATGTACCGTCTCATAAGCAGTATTATTGTTACTATCGAGAAGTAGAATGTCCTCAAGTGTCCAATTATCAAAACGTGATGCACAATTACACAGCACCGCCAGTTATTGTTCTCAAGGCTTAGTTTGGTTTCGATTTTTTTCCCGCAGCATAGTAATAATGCACTTCCGAGACTCGTAATAATGAAATGAAATATAATCTAGCTTTCATGCAAATTTCAAACTGATAAACTTTTTGAATTCAGTTCTTGTGAAAACAAAGAAGAATTTAATGAGAAAGAATGAGTTGGACCCAAAAAGAAAAACAATCCAAGGTGCAACATACTGCTATTGCTGCAAATGGAAAAGAACGATGCTAACGATGATGCACTGGTAACATAGTGACCGCCATAATCGCTGCAGTTCAATGTCTCTCGAAAGCCTGCAATTAAATCACACAAAGAACATAGAAAAACACGAAGCAATAAGATTACACTTGGCACAAGTATTGTGTTCACAGAGTTGAAGGGAGTGTTACATGTATTTTCACTGACATGACTGATAACTATTGATACATGAGTAATCTATGCAAACAAAGAGCACTTTCGATATCGTCATCCAATGAAACCCCGTTGTCGCCTTGAGCTGTCAGGGGTCTTCAGAATCTGTTCACCATTCTTATAACTATTGCCTAGTTATCAAGATATCAATACTTTAATCGGCAAGACATTTTGTTGTTCTTCTACTTTACTGTGGCCTAAAACAGAAAAGATGCAGCACATGCACTTGTAGATGTCAGTCTTGTCAACGTGAGAGACGTATCGCCAACTTCGGTCCAAGCCACAAGCGTGACATATGCATTTAGGTCATAGTAAGGATGGTGTGTTATTTTTTCTTTCAATAGCGTGTACCGATAAGTTTGAAAAGGATAAATATGGATGTTTTACCATTACTTATGTAGTTTTTATTTTTATTACAAGGTCGGTAAATAGTGACAATGGTATCACACAGTAAATGTTTGTCAAAATGTTCCGTGACAGTTTTTCTGATATAATTTTATTTTCTTTTCTTTTTTTTTGTAATGTCATATTTTTGATTACCTAGCCCACAGTTGTCCAGCAGCTTGAAAAGTCTACGAGTCGAAAATTCAGGAAGTTTGGTGACATTGACCGCACATGGGCAAATGCAGAGTCTCCTCCGGAGTTCCCGCAATATATCTGCAGAAATACAGCAATCAGAACACCGGTATAAAAATGGTCAACAGTACGCGTATAATATACATACTTCATACGAACATAAATGTACACAAAAACAAACAAACAAAAAATGATCATCTTACATACATACACACTACGGTCATGGTAAGTGTAAGGAAATTAATGTTTGATCAAAACTTTAACCTTCAATTCAAATTGACGTGCTTATGAATCAGGTCACGCCGTTGGGATTGGGTAATTTTTATGTTCTTATTAGACGTCTTTTCAATACTATGTATCGAAGCATGACAATTTTACTTTCAAATACGTAAATGTAAAAACTTGACAGTATACCAAACAGAAGAAATTATTTAAAATATGACTGGAATGAAGTACATATTTCGATAGTAGGTCAACAGAATAATAATTACTTACCTAATCGCTTTTGATTTCCTGGTATAAAACAAAAAATGAAAACAAATAAACAAACAGCGATTTCGTATTAGTTAACTACAGATTGCAACAGTTATATTCAATTAGAAATTTGTCCCAGAGATACCTGTAAAATACCTTCTCTTAAATTATTTTGTCTACTGCGTGAAGATTGAATATAACACAATATAGACTGCATCCAGCTTTATCTCAATAAACAATGACATGCTTAGAATTTTCCATTCCAACAGATAAATCTTCATAGTAATGCTACATGAGGAACACAGCCATGATATAATGTTCAGCGTGTTTGGTGTATGGTGGGTAAAAATTTACAATGAGTATAATATTAGATGACAAATCAAAGTCACAAAGACATATGAGGTCAAAGATTCATAATTGATAATGTTCCCCTTCAATCCGATTTCAAATGCGATTAGATTGGTAAATATGTCTATTGTTGTTATTTTTTTTTTTCAATATTGATGTTACCTTTACTTGCAGGCCTATCATTAGATTCAGTTTGCAGTCGCACATGAAAATACGCACTTTTTTTTCAGCTAAGAAATGAATGTCAACTTTTAGGTTTTAAATGTGACAAAATGTGACAAAATCAATGAATAAGAAACAAAGAAACGAGGTACCACTTCGCAAAAAAAAAATGAACGAAATAGGAACAAAACTTATACAATTATGGCGACTCACCGGCAGTACTGCAGCCCACAAAAGACGATGCAATCGACGATGCACTAGCAGACCATGTACCGATGGAGTTGCTGCTACAGTGAAGAGTTTGGCTATAATCTGAAAGTATCATACAGAACAATGTATACCAGTAAAATCAACGTGACAATAGATTGATCCATAAGAAAGGTAACATATGGAAGATATAGTTATTTCACTACTTGACTATTAAAGGATTTTAAATCTTCTGACGTCTGCATATTATAGGATACCGACTACAGTCACAATTATTATTATTCTAGCTCATGAAATCAGTATTTGCGTCCTAATATATCTTTCTGCATATTTGATTGATCAAGGTAATTAAAGCACTTTATAGTGCAAGGAAAAAATATTGCTTGTAAAAACAGCATGTGGTAAATGGTGTTTATTACATGACGTCTAGTAGGTTACATAGATGTGACGTGATCAATGCTATTTGTTTCATTCGGTCACGGTCGTGCAGGATTACTGCGAGATTATTAATGTATAAGAAATTAATGTGGTAAAACGTAATACATTTGATAAATAAAGGAAATAATGTACATACTAACAAAAGCAGACTTTGTTGATAAACACAATGATCAGCACCCCTGCATAATTTCACTTCTTAGCACTTTACATTCAAAAGTTCCTGTCAAAGATTCAATGTCTTTATACAGACTTGATGGCGACCTTGATCTTCCGTGCGTATGGCACACATCTTCTAATTAGATCTTTACGTCGAATTGAGTAATGAGTTATGTTATTTATACAACTATCAGTGTGTATGATAGTATGCAGGGGCGTCAATGCCCCCTCCCCCAACTGGAAAAGAGTTTCGGGGATGTGCCAAAAATGATACCTAGACGACTAAACAAAAACGACATTTTGTAAGCAAACGTTAAGCTATTAAGCTGTTAAAACGTATCAAATGCTTTATAATATTCCATATCATATTACACCGAAAGAATGCACCATGCAGATCGTGTTATATCAGTTCCAGAAATGCAAAAGCTCCCTTATGTGGGAGGGGGAGACGCCCTTCCACATGCACCCTCCGCCCACCTGTCCCCCTCTATGGACTTAATACACATATTTAGTCAAGGTGCACTGTACGCAGAACAAGGGGTGACAGATATCATGATTTAGCCATTCACAATTTACCTGAAAATTTATTTTTCTCATTCTTTAATTGAAGTTTCAAAAAGTTTCACAAAAAGTGTGCCCCAGATGTAGACTCAGTTCTGAAAATGTATGAAATAAAATGTATTACAAAAAAAAAAAACCCCTCAAAAATGTTTGAGGGGATGCCCGCCCCTCTCACATCCTCCTCTCGGTCGCCTCGCTCCCTCACACCATACCCACAAAAGATTTGCAATCAATCGTGAAAAATGGATCGACGCTCCCCGCAGTTTACACAGTGCTTTGAACAAAAACAAACAAACAAACAATTTAAAACCGTCATGGGGTAAAGAATGCCAAGATACAGACAGTAGTGACACCGCTTCACTGCCCGGAATTTGAATAAATGATGATAACTTAATGATAATACTTAGTAACCTTTTACACCTACCCAGTCCACACTTGTTCAAGAAGTTAAAAAGCTTTGCATTAGACAGTTCTTCCATGTTGTCGATATTGACTGGACAGTCGCAAGCGTCTACACAAAGACAAAAGATAATAACGGCAGAACAGAGGAAGTTAAAGTAAAAAAAAAATGTGCATTAAGAAATGAACACATGTGATGAATGGATGACATGGATTACGAAATCTAGAAGAGTTTGAACTGTTCCATGTGTCTACACCAAAAATAGTCGTAACGTAATGTCACGATCTGACGAGTCTTCATTAAAAGAGTTTATATTCTGTAAAGGGCATGGGCTTTTAAAGACGTATTCATTTCTTTGTATACAAGAGAATGATTGAGGTGAGGCTGACTTATGAGAATTGGTCCACTTATGTTTTTATTGCTGATGGTAGTTAAGATAGGAGGCAATGAAGCAAGGAAGAAATAATAATAATAATGATAATAATAATAATAATAATAATAATAACAAAAATGATTATAATAATAATGATAATGATAATAATAATAATAATAATAATAATAATAATAATAATAATAATAATGATAATAATAAGAATAACAATAACAATAACAATAACAATAATAGTAATAATAATGATTATATATACATTATGAGTAAGTTGTCCACGTGTTGGTGTAATAATATCATCAAAAATAAACCTTAAACCAAGTTCATGCTGTATTCACGAACAGTTTATTTCGGAACACTTAAGAAAGAGCGAATCGCTCGAAAAATTGTGTGCCGAAATAAACTGTTGGTGAATACATTATGAACTTGGCTTCAGTTTTATTTATCATTGTATTATATATATATATACATATATATGGGAGAGCTATTGGGAGCAAGTAGCACAAAAAGCAACGAAGAATTAAACGATAAGGTCTTAAAATTCAAAGTTGAATCAGGTTCGATATGAGAACCAAATAAAAGGAAAAAATATGCATGTATTTTAGCCCACCGCAGTCATAGATAACAGAGGCAGATTAGTCAACGTATTTTTCCGTAGACTATATGAAATAGGTATAGAGATAGAAGACAAGATATAATATCTCGCCTTCTCGACTTTTTCTGGTCCCAGAAGGCGAGATCCGAGATCTCACATCTCACCTTCTCCCAGTCGAAAAATTTGAGAAGGTGAGGTAATATCTCGTCTTCTCACCTTCTTGAGATCACAAGATTTCGTGTCTCGCCTTCCCTGGGTCGCCTTCTCGGACACAAAAATGTCCGGAACGCGAGGATCTTATCTTCTTTGTGGTACTCGTAACTCGTAAGCTTCCGTAAGCAACTGTGGACCACTTCACAAATCAGGAGTCATTTGGATTGCATATGATCCGTCTCTTTGAATCACACTATACTGAGAGCATAAAAAATCCCAAATCGTGCCTTACTTGTGCCTTGGAGCGGCCCTGCCGAAACAGCAAGTACGACCAACGTGGTCATGATGACTGTCCAACCCATGTTTACCGGAAGGTTGAATGATCTTACCCTGTAATGCCCTTGGATCAAACAACAACAGTTGAACCATTAGATACTTATCATTTTAGGAGCATGTTTCCAACCGTCCAAATTACAAATGTCTACATTACAATGCCTTTAAACTTCGAAAGAATGGTATTTCGCGGTTATCAACAGATAATCGTTACATTGTTAAATAGGAGTTTATAAATACATGGAATTTATAGAAATAATTTATCAAGACTGCCCTAAATTTCTCAAGACTGTCCTACATTCCATAACGATAAAGAGCATATCTGCGACAATAACGCAGGCCTCTTAATGACATGAAAAGCGACAAATATTATATATATATATATATATATATATATATATATATATATACATTTTTTTTTTAAATTGGAAAAATTAGTTGCAGAATTACAGTGACTAAAATGACTTCCTTGCCAAAATACATCACGTATAACAAAAGTATTGTGCAAATAACACAGTGCCGGCTTTACTATTCAAATAATTTTACCAGTAATGATATTTGTGTAACAACACCCTGCAAAACAAGCGCAACAAGGACACAAACCATCAGATATATGAAGCTCAACTCTTTTCGTGCCAAAAGAGTGACTGAACATTAACACTAAAGAAGAAGTAAAGATTTCGGAACAAGAAGACTGTACAAAGAAATTTATTCAGTCTTACGTGAACAGGCGACTGTAAAACGTCTCGATAAGCGTTGAATTCTTCACTGATATTGGGTTTCTCAGACAATAGCCGTCGTCCTGCTTACAGGGATATTATACAGTTATAGGCACCGTGATTCCCGCATTTATAACTCTACAGCATTTACCATATTTGTTCACTTGCATATTAAGCAGTGTATTGATTTGCTTATGTAGAAAACATTTGGGGGAAACAATCATAAGCGATATTGATATACTAGATTAATAAATTTCTGGCATCTGAGAGTACGAGTTGTGGCAATTTTTCGGATGAGTGAGTAAATCTATATCACGTGAAGTCTTTAATGCCAGACCAGCAAAGATGCTTATTCGTGGTAAGAGTTATTTCAGGCCACATTTTATGGTATTTCTTAACGGAGTTGGCGAGAATTCGAAGTGAACAGATTCTTGAGAGGAAAACATGTCTCTTTGATACATGACACAAATGAAATCCCACTTTAAAAGACTGCAGTGCTCTATTCCCGCAGTGTCCATTTATTCGAGAAATCTTAAACAAGGCTTTGTACCCACTGTGGAATGGCGTCATGTTTCACTGTCTCTTCCGAGAAGCACAGACCACGTAATAAAGAAACCACAAGGATTTGAATTTTAGCTATGCATCAACATACATCAACATCAACATACATCATGTTTATCACAGTACCGGTATCACTTGTATTGTTTTTCCTTCTTCTTCCTTTCGTTACTTTTAGTTTGGTTTTGCATTGTCCTTATGATATTGTGTTTCCTAATTTTCTTGTATAAATAGCACCAGTG
Source organism: Diadema setosum (assembly GCF_964275005.1). Lineage (NCBI taxonomy): Eukaryota > Metazoa > Echinodermata > Echinoidea > Diadematoida > Diadematidae > Diadema > Diadema setosum. The sequence continues at coordinate 20,421,269 of NC_092694.1, forward strand.
CGCTTAAAAACACCCGTATAAAGCTCCATATAAATGCAATTTAACATTGTTGATATATCCCAGATTATAGCTTTCGGAGACAGTGTGAAAATCTGGTTCATACTAAGTTGTCAATTAGATATATATATATATTTTTTTTTATTACAGTAAATCTGCTCATCAGTGTTGCACAGAAAAAAAAAAATTGATTAAAACATTGAAAAAAAGATTTTTTATCAAGAACAATAAAGGTTTAAATATGTTTGACTTCGACAATCAACTTGCTAGTTTTATTTTTGTCTGATTTGAATATTCTATAACTCCCATTGAAAACTTACGGAGACAAATGAAAGTCCATTTTATCCTCATATGTGACTTTGCATGAAAACAGAAAGATCAGAGATATATGAACATGAAATTTGTGAACTGTTGTCATTTAGAGAGTGAAACAAATTGTCAACTCTGTGTGATGAGCATGATGAGGGTATGGAGCAGCTCTCCATTCCGTTTGTATTTTACCGAAAAAAAGTCACCAATTTTCATTTTTCCCCCGGAAAAAAAAATAGCCAGACATGCTCTTGGCATTTGATAAGAGTAGGTAATGCGTTTTTGGGTGTCCTCCTCATGCAGCGGATAAGTTCTTTCTGTGCCCATATATATTTGAGAAAATAAAAGTAGTGTCATTTTTAAACAGGTGTTTGACCTTTACTTGTTTCTTATTATCGTATTCGATATTACTGGGTAGGTTTATGGTTGTTCTTTTTCCAAATAAAGGTCCAAAATTACATGTAAGGCTTTCGGTCCTAAACCACTCGTTCTTATCAAAAATATATAATATCAGTTCTCCCGTCTTTTGCACGTGTCACTGTGCATACTAATCGATGCTCTTAATCGATGAAAAATTGAGTGGCGGATGTTGTTGTTGGTTTGAAGTAGTGTCAAAATACAGCTGACTCTCAAAGAAAACAACAATGCACTTCCAATTTGTGCGCGATATCGAATAAAGGTGTGCACGCAATGGTATATCTTGAAGTAGTATGTCATACACGTTGTTGTGTTCTGAATGCATATGAAAGTTAAAGTAGGCAGAATTTGCTTGTCACTTTCAACCAAACAGTGACACTTGTAACTCTTTCAATTCGAGACGATATCCAAATTGAGATATCCACGGCATTATGACTGAAAAGAAAATAGTATAGGGAGTTACACAAGACAATTAGTTGATTGAGCTTTGTGGGCATAAACTAATAATAGTAATTCACAATATTTCAAGTTTCTTTATTTCACCAAAGCAAGGAACATATTAAAAACGATTACATATATCAATATTCGGATATGATTACAAACATTTCAGTAAGACAGTGAAAAGGAACAAAAATACATAAATAGACTGACAATTACACGTACATAGGTTAACAAATATGCTATGGTAGGTAGCAGCCAGAAAGGAGATGTCCCTTATTTATAGCTGACCTAGAATAATTCACTCAATTTCAATTATTTATATAATGTGTTCCAATGAAAGTAAAAACGTTAGAACAGGACAAGACAAGACAAAGCAAAACATAAAATGACAATAATACAGGATGTCTCGAAACATACGGGATAAAAAACATACTCCTTACCTTAATAAATTTGGCTGTAATTATTGAGAAGAGCTTTTTTGTAACCAGATTTAAACGAATTCAAAGAGTTAGCATTACGAATTGCACAGGGGAGAGAATTCCACAGGGTAGGACCAATGTAAATGATAGATCTTTGATAAAAAGAAGTACGAGATAGAGGTAGGTGAAAATCATTGGCGGATCGCGTGCTATAATTATGAATTTGATTATTAAAAGTGAACAAATCTAAGAGAGTCTTTGGTAACAAACGATTTTTACACAAATACATAAAAATTCCAGCTTGATATTTGTACATATCATTCAACCGCAATATCTTCAGGGATAGGAACTGTGGTTGGGTGTGGGCAAGAAAAGAGGCATGGGAAATGATTCGTATTGCACGTTTTTGAAGCACTGAAAGTCTTTGAATATAACATTCGTGAGCATTGCCCCAGACAGTTATTCCATAGTACAAATGAGGTAGAATTATGGCATTATAAATTGATTTTAAAACAGACTTTGGAAGAAAACTTAGTTTATTCATTACACCAATATTTTTTGATAATTTATTACAAACAAAATTAATATGATTCGACCAATTCAATTTATTATCTACATGCACGCCAAGGAATTTCAGTGAAGGTGTCTGCAAAATTTGAGAACCACACATGTTAATGAATACAGTGTCGGTGTTACATTTTTTCTTTGTAAATATCATAAAATTAGTTTTTGATATGTTCATTGATAATTTGTTAGCTCGCAGCCAATTAGTAACATTTTGCAATTCCTTATTAAAAACCTCTTGCAGAGTATCAATATTATCATGAGACAAGAATATACTTGTATCGTCTGCAAATAAAATACATTGTAAAATACTAGAAACATTGGGGAAATCATTTATATACAAAAGAAATAAAATAGGCCCGAGGATCGATCCCTGGGGAACTCCACATCTTATGTTTTTGTAATCTGATATATTCTTATCAATGGATACGAACTGCTTACGATTGCTCAAATAACTTTTCAAAAGTTTGAAAGTGACACCACGAAATCCATATAGACTTAATTTAGCTAAAAGAATATTATGATCAAGTGTGTCAAATGCTTTGCTGAGGTCTAAAAATAAGCCAAGTAAAATTTTTCCGCTATCTATTGCACAGATCACCTTATGAATAAAATCAATCAAAGCAGAAGATGTGGAGTGCCCCGGTCTAAATCCATACTGATTTTTCTTAATGATATTGCACTTCGTAAGAAATTCAACAAGCCTAGTAGAAATACATTTTTCAAAAACTTTGGAAAAAACAGATAAAACTGATATTGGACGATAATTTGTCATTACATCAGAGGAACCATTCTTCAAAACTGGTACAACTCTGGCTATCTTCAATTTATCTGGAAATATACCAGATTCCATACACTGATTAAATATTGCACATAGGGGATTACATAACAAATGAATAGCTCTTTTAACAATACGAACATCAATATTATCATATCCAGCACTTACATCATTCTTAAAATTGTTTACAATATCAATTATTTCTTTACAAGTAATTGGTTTGAAAAATGCTGTTGACTCAACTTTTGTAACATATTGAAGATAATCATACTCATGTGAATCATCAAAAGAAGAATTAATATCATTACCAATATTGACAAAAAATGTATTCAACAAATTGCAAATTTCTTTACTATTTACTACTGTTTCATTATTACACTTAATAGATTTGATAATTGTTTTCGTATTGCACTTTTTCCCCAAGGCAGTATTTATCACATCCCATGTCTTTTTACTATTTCCACTACTGTCAGCTAACTTTTTCTCATAATATTTCTTTTTAGCTAATTTTACCATATTAGTCACTTTATTTCGGATATATCTTATAAACAGCTTTACGATAATCACTCGGATTCTTCTTATACAATTTATACATTTTACATTTCTTCCTTATCAGTTTACGAATATCTTTTGTACACCATGCATTATCATTTTTCCTGTGTTTAAAACAAGTTGAAATTAATGGAAAGGATTCATTGTACTTGTCAGTAACTAAATCAAAAAAATTGTTATAACTAATGTTACCATCATCTCTATCACATACCCATGATATAGATTCCAGTGATCTTAAAAAACATATAATATTATTTTCATTTAAGTCCCTCTTTACTTGTCTTTGCTCATTTTTTGAAAATGAAATTACACTTTTACAAATGCAATAAACAGGAAAATGATCTGATATATCAGTAAGAATAACTCCGGACTGGATTTGGCAAGAATCATTGGTAAAAATATTATCAAGTAATGAAGCGGATGAGTCAGATACACGTGTAGGATGACGAATCAGAGGTAGCATAGAATTCAGTAACAACAAATCCACAAATTCATTTACATATTGCACATGCCCTACTTTAAGCAAATCAATATTAAAATCTCCCATTAGATAAAATATTTTCTTTTCTTTTTTTACAATATCCAAAATATCAATCAAAAACTCACAAAATTCATTAACTGACTTATTGGGTGGTCTATATACAACACATATCAAAATAGAGAAATTGCAATTTGTTACTTCTATAAAAATACTCTCTAAAAAATCAGTATTGGTATCAAGATCACAACGGCGATTAAAAGATATGTCTTTGTGTACATATAATCCAACACCTCCTCCGCGTTTTGTTTTGCGATTGTTACCAACAAACTCATAATCATTCATATTGCACAGTGATAAAGGGGAATTATCATTTATCCATGTCTCGCTGATGCCAACAATTTTTGTTTGCATACACAAAGAAGATAGAAAAAGTGACAAATCATCAAAATTATGACACAAGCTTCTCACATTAATATGAATACATGACAAATATTTACTGAGATCATTATTAGAATATCTATTTTCAATAAAGTCATTAAACTCCTCCGGTGTACAATTTGTTTGAAGTGAATCATTATTTATTTCAGATTCAGGTGGTGATAGAAATTCATTAAGAGTATCAAAGTCAATATCATCGAGACATCCTAGAAATCTACGCTTACACGACATTACACACGATTGCACACAAAATACAAATATACATATACATATAAGGTGAATAGATCAACCTGAGCACACAAGAAAAAGGAGTAAAATACCAATCGAAGATAAAATGATGCTTGGAGGGTTGTCATATTTCAAAAATGATTAGTTAAAAGTTAGGATGAGAACTAGTGTTATTATTTTCATTGCACAAAACCAGTATTCAAATGAAAATGCTATGTTTATGAATACAAAGATTACACGTAGCTTACAACCTGGTCAGATCGGCTTTGCTGTGAATTTGTCTGCGCATTGTTTTTCCGTCTGATGTCCTCACTGATACAATGATTCTGCCATCTTGTGACCAAGCGGAGACAACTTTGCTGTTCTGTGTTCTACTGGCAAGAAAGGCATCATGGAGGAGAGATCGATTGGAGTCAGTCAAGTCTTCACAGATGCTCAGACCGGTGCCTTTCAGCTTCTTTCTGTTCGTGAGCAGGTTGAACGATCCAGTTAGACCACATGAAGATGAGTGTATGGGACTGCAGCTTGTCCACAATCCAAAATGGGCTGTCAGACTACCAAGAAAAAGTTGACAAGAGTGTGCAAAAATCTCAATAAAAATATAAAGTTCTCACCACATAAGATTCTCCAAGCATCCAAGAGGCAAAAGTGTTACATCATTGCATATCTGTGATTCCAGAAGTGTGAATTTTAAGCAAATATGAGGAGCTAGTTGAGGAGCTTGCCTTCAGCTTGTCTCGGGCAGATCGATTGAAAGCAAGCGCTTTATCAAGCGCTTGTCACATTTAAATGTCTCTAAGCGCTGAGAAAAACCGTCATTGTAGCTTTCGAATGTTGCAGATCCTTTATGATACATGTACTCATTCCACATGTGAAAGCAAATATGAGGAGCTAGTTGAGGAGCTTGCCTTCAGCTAGTTGAGGAGCTTGCCTTCAGCTTGTCTCGGGCAGATCGATTGAAAGCAAGCGCTTTATCAAGCGCTTGTCACATTTAAATGTCTCTAAGCGCTGAGAAAAACCGTCATTGTAGCTTTCGAATGTTGCAGATCCTTTATGATACATGTACTCATTCCACATGCTTTTATGGAGTCCACCTCCATTAACATGTGGATTGAGAGACTGAAGCAATATTAGCAGAACGCATTGGTGAGAGTTTTTAGAAAATTTGGACATTTTTTGAAGCTTAAGTTCATTGATTGCTGGATGTGAAGACTACTGAACTACTTGTCATATGTGTAGAACGATGTCAAAAAATATAAAGAAATATCAATATATGTTCACTTTTCTCGCGTAGTAAAGGTGCACATGGCTTGCCTCTTACAGAAGGCAGGGGGAGTAATATTACCTTTAACATATGTCAGTCACAAGCCAAGGAAATGTGTACTTTTTCAGGAAATGAAATTTTGTGTAATTCTCTTTATATTTTCCTTGTACTTTTGTTAATGCATTATAGTCTAATTAAATGTTGACATATGAAACGATATTTCACTTGAATGTGAAACCATACAACTCATATTCCACCTTTAAGAAAGTATGGGAAAATACATTATACAACTAAAAAAGAAACAATCATTAAACAAAAGCCCTATATTCAACTTCTATACCCAACAGAAACAAATAATTATCTCGCATATATGAATAATAAATCAAATCCCAATCCCACCCATCCCAACGCACAAAAACACCAGGACATACTTATACTCACAGACCGACACACACACACACACACACACACACACACATACACGTGCACACGCCACACACGCCTTCAATCCTGATGAAACACTTTAGTACCTGTTTCCAATTTACCATAAATAATTAAGGATAACATAGATACACATCATCATGATATTAACAACGACAAAACTTCTATAAAATGGGCTTTAACAATCTTAGCAATCTGATTGGTCAATATCATAATGCATTGAATTTATAGATCCACTTTGAGCCATGTTTAGTCTAGTAGGTGTACGGACGTATGATGGGGAAAAGGTTTAGTTATGAATCTACGGGCCCATTTTACAAAACGAATGATGCAGTCCTTTTTAGTGGATCGATGGAATTTGGATGCTCTCGTTGTAACTTTGGAAACAGTCTAGAACCTACTCGCTTCTCACCAATCCACTCTGTCCTGCTTATCGTTTGTGTAATAATAATGTATCAAAAGAAAAAAAAAAACTTATGCGCTTCTTCCAAAAGTATTTTTCCATTTCATAAAATGTGATTTTAAATCATTTCTTTTTGAAAGCAATTCCCCTTTCCTTCATCTCATCTTCTTTTGAATTCCCTCAAAAGTAAGAATAACACCATCTAAATAGAAACATAACACATTTATTTCAAAATTAAAATCATTATATGTTAATATTTGATGTTTTTTATTTTGTTTAATTTTCCAAATGCTTTATTTCATAATGTCTGATGTTCTCTCTAATTTATTCATGTAAATGCAAATGTCAATGTTATTTTTGTTGTTTGATATAGGAATAAATGTTATTTAGAAGAGAAAAAACAACAACCAAGATTTCATATTAAGAAGGGCCTTCTCCTATAATCCTGATATAGATATCTTTGCACTCTGCATTTCGAATATCTGTCAACTCAAACGTATCTATGATAATGTACCATAAAGGCTTGATATACGCACAATCTCTGCATAAATGTTTATAATGTTTCTACCATTTGCTTACAAAAGGGACCCTGATTTTTTTCCAACAAAGCAAAACTTGAAAATGCATGAATAATTTCATTAAAAAATGTACTGAAATTCTCTTACTTTTGTAAGCGTTGTACTTCTCGGCTTAGAAAAATATTTGAAATTTCCGTCTTTTTTTTTTAAACGCAAATCATTGTGGCCTTCTTTAAAGTGTATAATTGCTGTATGGTTTTTATAAAAAGTTTCCTTGTGAATGGGACACCTTCAAACAAAATTATATTTTCACAGATTTTTCAACGAAATGCTACAATCTTAATTAACCCAATAAAACTCATATATTTTCTCCTCTTATTTCCCGTTTGTTTTTTTAAAATGGCATCACCTATTTTTCAAATCTTAACTATATTTTTCACTAATCCTAATCCTAGATTATAATATGTCACTGCTCTTGAATGACCGCTTTCCAAAATTTGCTTCACTAAATAAATATTTTCCCATACAAGTCTTAATAAAGAAATCTCTGAAACTATCGACTTTGGAACCACCAAAGACTAAAGACACTCACACACACGCGCATGCACACACACACACACACACACACGCACACCAAGCACATACACACACAGACATATAATATAAACACACAATATACTCAAGATGCACGTACCTACTGACGAACTGGAATTGTAATCTGTAATTCTGTTATTGAAGAAAAAGAAGTATTTTTTCTCCTCCTCCGTATGCCACCTTTCCTACTGTTCTATATACATTATCATTAGGATGAGAGTGTGTTTAGGAATGACGGGTCTTCAGAATAAGGAGCCTGATTTCACTTTCGGATTATCGATTATCGATTAAAGAACAGCACCCGAGGTGACTATACCGTCATGGAGCGTGGTCTTGCTACTAACTTGTTGATTTCGGCTGATCCTCTCTAAACTGAAGCTATATCAGCTCTAGAGTCTTACACCTATTCCGGGTCCCTCAACCCTTCGATATGTGCCATATCTCACTCCTCCCTTAGGAGCAATCCCTGTCTTTACTTATCGTGGTAACGTCCTATCGAAATGAACGAGTCCAATTCTTTTCCTGTTAGGCTCATGACCATGGAGCCCATACCTACACCCCTTCCGAATCTGATGGAATGAATCATGATGGAAATAGGTGGGCCACAACCACAAAACGAAAATGACGTAATTCGTCTGGAACAAATTGTAAATACAGTTGTACATCAATTTTTATTTATTGGTTTATCACTGTCATTTTCATCATAGGTATTAAATTGATACCACTTTATACGATCATCGTTACGCTTTTCATCGTTCTTTTTTAACAAAGAGTAGAATGTTGAGGCGGGGAAGCTTGTGACTGTAAATAGAAAATATGCTACATCAAACTTTGCTTTGTTTGTTTCAATTACCAGTGAATCGTCTAGCTAATTGGTATATACAGCGTTATTATCATCATGACATTGCATAATACAATACCTACACACATCGACCGCAATGTTATACGTACGATACATAGAACACATTAGTTTTATCTACAATGAACCTACATGTTATTTCATGCATTCTACCATAAGCATCTTAGACATTATTTTCATTCAACAGCCATGATACTGGTTCATGGATGATGCGTCGTCGATTTTCAAAGCATATATTCCAAAGTGTGCACGTACGTAGTGGAAAATTTAAATTTTTGAACAATTTTTATGAATTGACAGTTCCGAAACACTATTTGAATGCTAACCATTGCTGTACAATATTCGAGTGGTGCAAGAAGCATTGACGCACTATCTCATGGTGAATAGTATTGGGGGAGATGAGGATTGGGCTTTTAACTTTTTGCGAGATACCAAGAAACCACTAATTAAATAGTGCAGAGCATACCATTCTACGAGGAATTCAAAGTTAATTTGATGAAAAACAGTTTTGGAATGACAGAGGCATCTAAAAACAAACTAAAACAAAGCGATAGTAATAAAAGGTGGGTCCCACCCTTTATTAGGATACCCTATATAATGTGGATATCTCAGCCATTCCAAAACTAAATTTCATCAAATAAACGATGGATTCCTATTGGAATTACATTCCCTTTCACATTTCATGAGAGGTTTCTTGTTATCTCACACAAAAAAAGTGTTAGAAACATGAAGTTAGGTCTTGACCAAAACTATACGATCCCGTTGAAACACTTTTGTTCATTTATTTACTTATTTCGGACATTCATACAAAGGAGCTTGATCGGCGATAAAAAATAAAACAATACATCTACGTTGAATAGTCACACATCAAAAGAGTTTCAAAAGGAACACATAAACATAATGATGGGCTGGTACATTAAAAAAAAAAGTTTTGGTAGTCTTCCTCAACGTCATTTTCATTAACCCCTTGATTGCTTTCTTTTTGCCAATTGGCACAGAAAACCAGAGCCACTGGCACAGAAAGGGTTATGGAACGTGCTTCTTTCTCAATATTGACCACAACAGTATTGGGTGACTTGTCACCAAAACAGCCTGATAGCGTCGACAAGTTTGATGAGGTGCATGATTTTTAACGTCAGTGTTTTCCAAGTACATTATGGTATATATATTGATTGCGAGTTTCGGATCACAAAACAACTAAAATGACTAACAAACAGATCTCGAGAAATTTGTCGAAATCAGTCAGGAATTTCCGTACAATTCTGTCCAATTCGTTAAAGTGGGAAGAATCAGGATTATGCCTTTGCGCACATTAACCTTCTGTTGAACTCTGATTTTTTTGACAGGTTTTATGTAGATTTGGTGACTGTTTTCAGCAGTTTAAAATGCTGCGTGATCTCATTTATCCCACTTCGGATGAAACTTCCTACGAACGCTTAAAAAGCATGATTCAGAAAAATCAGAAATGTTTGTTTTGTGCTTATAAGAGAAACTGAAGGCAGTTGAAGAATAGCATGCGATATTTGAAAAAAAAAAATCACAACTTTTATAATAAATTTTTTTCCATCTAAATCATCACTTCAGTCTTAGAGTCTGTTACATTTTCACAGTACTGTGGCGGAGGGCAAAAGTTTCGAATTAATTCCACACATATCGTGTATTCAGGGAACATGAGAAAGTTGTTTTATAGTGCTGTCATCGCCTCCAAGTCCCCTGTTGAATTGCACACAGAATTTCGTTTTTAAAACCACCTCAAAAAGAATATTTCGTATTGTTACTTCATGATCCTATTAACTTTTATACACACCTCGTAGAGGTAAAGTTACGATGCTTTAATTCTATCATTTGAAGACCAATCAGAGAGAAGTGAAACAATGGCATCACCGTTAGATTCGGTGTCCATGATGTGGTTTCGAACTAAATTGATATTTCTTCCATGAATTTCTGATTGTACACAGACAAACCTGCGTCCAGACATCTGTGTGTTGTTGAAAAGCTTGCATAAAATGTTGCTTCTTGAACCCCCAGTGCATTTTAACTTAACATTGATAAGATACATATAATATACAACAAACACAAAATTACACCCCCTTTTGCAAAGGGACCAAGAGAAAATTGGATATAATGTTATACTCGTTTGTCTAGAAATTGTCTCAAGGTAACGAAGCTCCACCTGTAAAATGGCTCTCGGTGATTTTCCCGCCCCGTCCAATTCAAAAGATATTATGTCACAAAATTAGTTACGATTCCATCATTCGTAATCTACTCTGAATGAACCAAGTTGGAACTCGAGGACACCTCTCCAAATCCCTAGGGATTTATGACTCTCATGATTGCCGTGCACACATACACACACACGCGCGCGAGCACAGGTACAATATCAAGTACATAATTCATTTGGCGCCCATACATTGATAATAGGTATTATCAACCTATCAACCACTAGCTGCTCTTCCATGGGGTGCAATTGGATCCCAATTTGAGGTGGGACCACTTAACCGGGTTATGCACTGTGTTCTTTGCGATGAATGAATGAAGCGGGATCTTTTGAGTGTATAAGTTGTGACTCTCTCGCACTGACCCTCGCACACGGGACCTCAATTCAATGCCCTCTCCAAGGGACAGAGTGCTTTGCTTGTTACTAGAGGGGATAGTAAATAATTATGATTACACACAACATTGCTTAGACTGGGAATCGAACCAGGGTCATATGGCTTGGGAGTCAAACAAAGCTACCGACTGAGCCAAATCACCGCCCTTCATTGGCATGGTCACAGACTGTGGTACGTGTTGAATTTCTAAATGTGACATTTATCTATTGATTGATTGATTAATTGATTGACTTATTTATTTTTTGCTGTTAAGTTACAGCCCGAATAGAATTTGGTATTATGTAGTACTTTTAGTAAGGCTTCCTATATGTCTATTCTCTGCCTCATTCCCATTTGCTCTGCATCGCATAATGTAGGCCTATGTCTTGTCCTGGGTCCCGTTTCATAAAACTTGTTATCAGTGACCTTTACTGCCACATTTCTGTGGCAAAGTTGCTCTTAGCCAATCAGATGCAAGGATTTCAGTAGCTTATAACAACTATGACAATTTGTCACTGATAACAAGTTTTATGAAATGGGGCCCTGGTCAATGTTTTGCTGTAATAGTTTTGTTTCTGCTGTAATAATATTTCTATTTCTATTTGTGTTGTTTCATCATTTGATGTTTATCTTTGTTGTTTGATGAACTTCAATGAGGTGATGATCTGCTATTATATTACCATCATTATTATTATCATTATTTTTATCAGTATTATTCATATGCATTATCTGCATGTCATCGATTGTAAAGGGCGTTGACAATCATATTTTCTTCATCTGACAATTCGTCCTCTCCTGTACGGCGACTAGCTTTTCTTGGCAACACGGAAACCGACGCACTCGGCATAATCATAATCATTTCGCGCGGAGCTTCCCGCTGCACTTATTCGTCTTCTGGTTCCAATGTGCAATAAAGCGCAGACTGTTGATGAGGATATTCATGAGATGTCGGCAGTCGGCGTTCCGGTAGCGCGGGACACTCCGCGTAGTAATTCTGCGACTTCCCTTTGCTTCTTCTCTCCGGACTTGCACACCGTCGTCTCTCGCTAGTCGCCCTCTCACCACCACGTTCAAAAGCCCCCTTCTCAAAAGAACAGTCGCTACCTCTGGAACTGTCCATTTTACCTCTATGACGGCGATTGTCATAGGTAGAAATCGAAGCACTGGAAAGGGATGATTGAATGCTCCTGCTTGTCTGGACTTCTGTGTGAGCGATGTGTCGATCTTGAAGTGTGCATGGTGACTGAGAAGACTTCGCCTGGTTATTCGACTTGAATGGCCGTGGATTACACCGAGGGTTTTCGGCAATGCTGTACTCCTCTTCGCTTTCCACCATAACTGCAGGGTATGTGGTAAAGGCAGCAACACCAGCACGTTGAAAGTGGTCGTACTGTCCATTGTCGGAACGAAGGTTTTCCCCGTCTTCATTTAAATTCGATTCATGGTTAGAAGAAATTCGTGACTCTACGGCCGTTGGGGTACTTTTCTGGCTTGACTGGAATCCGTTGTGTTTGTACCTGCAGGAGGAAGAAAATATTGTTAGCTTCATGCAGTTTAATAGAGGACAGTATACAGCCCGAACGCAGCAAATTAAATAATAATGATAATAATAACCAATTGCATTTTCTGTCCTCTAAATGACCAAAATAAATCTGCTAATATCGAGGTTGGTAACGCGAAAAGATGAAACATAATATCTTACGCCATGCACTCAATCACAATTACAATTACACAATATTTGACGCTGATAACATTTATATAGCGCTCTTACAAACTATTCTTGTTTCACAGCGTTTGACATCATATCATCGTCTTTGCCTATGACAAGGAAGATCAATAACATTTTCAGGTGATCGTGCGATCAATCTTTTAAAAATAATGATTTTAAAATGCTCTGGAGACTGCCATGTATCACAAACAGTTACTTGATTTCGATGGCAGCCTCGGGAACACGAAAAAAAAAAAAATCGTACATACATTGTATTACTTAGCCAAAAGCAACTGAAAGGGAAAGGGAAAATTATATGGGATGCGAGTGGGAGTTGTTAAGAGTTAATTTTGTATAAAAAGTGAGTTATGTGCGTGTCAGTTGTTTTGTTATTGGATCGTGCAAATTTTGGTAATCCTCCCCGTCGATTTTTGCAGTACTGAAGCATATTGCAGTGGACGAAAAAAGATGCAAAGCATTTGTGTTAATATCTTGGTGTCACGCTGGACCGCAGTCTGATCGAGAGCATTAATTGAAGAGGGTTTCCGGTAAGCTCAAGACCAGGTGTAATACCATCCGCAACTTTAACAGGAAACCGCTGGGGCTCTGTATGATGTGCATATACTCTCCGAATTGCATGCCTCGACCTTGTTCATTCAGTTACGGCTTACTGTTCGCCAGTGTGGGCTGAGAGGTGCCAAACCAGGCAGGTCGATACGATCCTCAACTATGCAATGAGAACAGTTCTGGCACCCTCAAGTCAACACCTACCCTGTGACTGCCAAATCTGTCACTCATAGCTCGATCACCCTTCCTACGACGCCGGAGATGATCCGTGAGGCTGTCCTTCTCTTCAATTCCAAGCCTGACCTTCCCATTTATGAGGACTTTAAAAAAATCTTCCAAATAAAGTGCAAACCTTTCCGGCAGGCAGGGAAGTCCCTCCAAGAAAGCAATTTTGACTTGAACAAAGAATGGCAAAAATTATGGGAAGGATCTGATTTCCCAACCAAGAACTCATCGAGGACCCTTCGTCAAAACCACCTGGATTTGATCTTCCAAGGAAGCAGTGCGTGTCCCCAAATAGGATCCGCAGAACCCATGCCAGGACAGCCCACCACCTTCATCGGTGGAAGCTGATAGACAGCCCAGCCTGTGACTGTGGTTTTCCTGACCAGACTGTGCTGCATGTTGTGCAAGACTGTCCCTTTAGGTGTTGTCCGGTGCCCTCGAGGGAATTAAAGAAACAGACGATGCCCTGGTCTGGCTTGGTAGCCTGGACTTACAACTGTAACCGTGCATATATCATACAAAAAGAAGAAGAAGAAGAAGAAGAAGAAGAAAAAGCAGAAGAAGAATATAGACATTTGGTGATTACAGCTTAGGGGTTTCAGAGTTGGCAAAAAGAATTAACAAGTGCATGCATGCAAAAGCTTTCTTTGGGAAGAATGGGAAACAACATGATCTAAGCGGAACTCGCGTAGACAATAATATTACAATACAATGTGCATGGCAATACCAGAGCGTTGTGCTATGGCAAGGACTTCTTAACGATCTGCTTCTTCTTTCCGGACTTGCACACCGTCGTCTCTCGCTAGTCGCCCTCTCACCACCACGTCCAAAAGCCCCCTTCTCAAAAGAACAGTCGCTACCTCTGGAACTGTCCATTTTACCTCTATGACGGCGATTGTCATAGGTAGAAATCGAAGCACTGGAAAGGGATGATTGAATGCTCCTGCTTGTCTGGACTTCTGTGTGAGCGATGTGTCGATCTTGAAGTGTGCATGGTGACTGAGAAGACTTCGCCTGGTTATTCGACTTGAATGGCCGTGGATTACACCGAGGGTTTTCGGCAATGCTGTACTCCTCTTCGCTTTCCACCATAACTGCAGGGTATGTGGTAAAGGCAGCAACACCAGCACGTTGAAAGTGGTCGTACTGTCCATTGTCGGAACGAAGGTTTTCCCCGTCTTCATGTAAATTCGATTCATGGTTAGAAGAAATACGTGACTCTACGGCCGTTGGGGTACTTTTCTGACTTGACTGGAATCCGTTGTGTTTGTACCTGCAGGAGGAAGAAAATATTGTTAGCTTCATGCAGTTTAATAGAGGACAGTATACAGCCCGAACGCAGCAAATTAAATAATAATGATAACAATAATCAATTGCATTTTCTGTCCTCTAAATGACCAAAATAAATCTGCTAATATCGAGGTTGGTACCGCGAAAAGATGAAACATGATATCTTACGCCATGCACTCAATTACAATTACAATTACACAATATTTGACGCTGATAACATTTATATAGCGCTCTTACAAACTATTCTTGTTTCACAGTGTTTGACATCATATCGTCGTCTTTGCCTATGACAAGGAAGATCAATAACATTTTCAGGTGATCGTACGATCAATATCTTAAAAATAATGATTTTAAAATGCTGGAGACTGCCATGTATCACAAACAGTTACTCGATTTCGATGGCAGCCTCGGGAACACGAAAAAAAAAAAATCGTACATATTACTTAGCCAAAAGCAAGTGAAAGGGAAAGGGAAAATTATATGGGATGCGAGTGGGAGTTGTTAAGAGTTCATTTTGTATAAAAAGTGAGTTATGTGCGTGTCAGTTGTTTTGTTATTGGATCGTGCAAATTTTGGTAATCCTCCCCGTCGATTTTTGCAGTACTGAAGCATATTGCAGTGTACGAAAAAAAGATGCAAAGCATGTTAATATGTTGGTGTCACGCTGGACCGCAGTCTGATCGAGAACATTAATTGAAGAGGGTTTCCGGTAAGCTCAAGACCAGGTGTAATACCATCCGCAAATTAACAGGAAACCGCTGGGGCTCTGTATGATGTGCCTATACTCTCCGAATTGCATGCCTCGAACTTGTTCATTCAGTTACGGCTTACTGTTCGCCAGTGTGGGCTGAGAGGTGCCAAACCAGGCAGGTCGATACGATCCTCAACTATGCAATGAGAACAGCTTCTGGCACCCTCAAGTCAACACCTACCCTGTGACTGCCAAATCTATCACTCATATCTCGATCACCCTCTCTACGACGCCGGAGATGATCCGTAAGGCTGCCCTTCTCTTCAATTCCAAGCCTGACCTTCCCATTTATGTGGACTTTAAAAAAAAAATTCCAAATAAAATGCAAACCTTTCCGGCAGGCAGGGAAGTCCCTCCAATAAAGCAATTTTAACTTGAACAAAGAATGGCAAAAATTATGGGAAGGATCTGATTTCCCAACCAAGAACTCATCGAGGACCCTTCGTCAAAACCACCTGGATTTGATCTTCCAAGGAAGCAGTGCGTGTCCCCAAATAGGATCCGCAGAACCCATGCCAGGACAGCCCACCACCTTCATCGGTGGAAGCTGATAGACAGCCCAGCCTGTGAATGTGGTTTTCCTGACCAGACTGTGCTGCATGTTGTGCAAGACTGCCCCTTTAGGTGTTGTCCGGTGCCCTCGAGGGAATTAAAGAAACAGACGATGCCCTGGTCTGGCTTGGTAGCCTGGACTTACAACTGTAACCGTGCATATATCATACAAAAAGAAGAAGAAGAAGAAGAAGAAGAAGAAGAAGAAAAAGCAGAAGAAGAATATAGACATTTGGTGATTACAGCTTAGGGGTTTCAGAGTTGGCAAAAAGAATTAACAAGTGCATGCATGCAAAAGCTTTCTTTGGGAAGAATGGGAAACAACATGATCTAAGCGGAACTCGCGTAGACAATAATATTACAATACAATGTGCATGGCAATACCAGAGCGTTGTGCTATGGCAAGGACTTCTTAACGATCTGCTTCTTCTTTCCGGACTTGCACACCGTCGTCTCTCGCTAGTCGCCCTCTCACCACCACGTCGAGGACCCTTCGTCAAAACCACCTGGATTTGATCTTCCAAGGAAGCAGTGCGTGTCCCCAAATAGGATCCGCAGAACCCATGCCAGGACAGCCCACCACCTTCATCGGTGGAAGCTGATAGACAGCCCAGCCTGTGAATGTGGTTTTCCTGACCAGACTGTGCTGCATGTTGTGCAAGACTGCCCCTTTAGGTGTTGTCCGGTGCCCTCGAGGGAATTAAAGAAACAGACGATGCCCTGGTCTGGCTTGGTAGCCTGGACTTACAACTGTAACCGTGCATATATCATACAAAAAGAAGAAGACGAAGAAGAAGAAGAAGAAGAAGAAGAAGAAGAAGAAGAAAAAGAAGAAAAAGAAGGAGAAGAATATAGACATTTGGTGATTACAGCTTAGGGGTTTCAGAGTTGGCAAAAAGAATTAACAAGCGCATGCATGCAAGAGCTTTCTTTGGGAAGAATGGGAAACAACATGATCTTAGCGGAACTCGCGTAGACAATAATATTACAATACAATGTGCATGACAATACCAGAGAGTTGTGCTATGGCAAGAACTTCTTAACGACCTTAAAAATAATCTTATTTCATAAATGGTACATAAGTTCTATGACATTGATGCTGCCATGTGGCCCATATAATCAGGCATGCTATATGTTGAACCATCATAACACTAAGAATCGATGTTCTATTCTGGCAAGTTGTCAATATCTACATTGATTACAATGTTAGCCCCTTCATGGTGTCAAGAAATTGTTAGTTTTGGGTGCTCAAAAGCTATACATCGGGACAGTACCTGCCCCTCCCCCCCCCCCCCTTGGGAAGAGAAAGGGAAAGTGAAGATGATAATATAAGACTAAATGGCATCCGATGTGACTACTTTTAACCAGTTTTACCTCGAAACC
Organism: Diadema setosum; assembly: GCF_964275005.1. NCBI lineage: Eukaryota > Metazoa > Echinodermata > Echinoidea > Diadematoida > Diadematidae > Diadema > Diadema setosum. The sequence goes on from NC_092694.1 coordinate 20,439,039, forward strand.
TTACCTGTTACACAGGAAAATTGTGGCAATGCAGACGAGAAATAACATCAGCACAGCAACGACAATGGGGGCAGCAGCTGTGCGAGAATTTGATTGTTTGAAAAAAAATTGGGAAAATGTGAATATACACTGAAATCATATTTTCATGTTTTTGACTCAGCCCATATACGATATGAGCAATAACGACGATGCGCACATAGTTACACGCAGACATACGCACACACACACACACACACACACGCGAAGAAGCACGCACGTACCCTATTCAAACACCACCAACATCTCGAGTCCACACCACCACGGAAAATTGATATTTGATATTTATTTTACAATGTGAGAATGTTCAGTACTGTTGTCTGTGTAATAAAGCCACCATAAACTCACTTCAGAGTGTATCGAACTGCACATTACTAGTATGCCCCCCAGGGGCCAACGGCCCACCTCCCTGTTAAGACCTGTTATGCCCTACTGCTAATGAGTGCAGCTAGTTTATGTACACACTCTATGTAGGCCACTGAGTCATTTCATGAATTGCTTCTGTACAGCCCTGTGCATGGCCCTGTCACACTTTGCCAGGTAAGGCCACCGGCGCAGCCCGGGGGGGGGGGGGGGGGGGGGGGGGGCGATGGGGCGGTCGCCCCCCCCCCCTCCCCCCCTTAACGTTTGGACCGGTGATTTGGAAGGCGGGGGAGACATGAAAAATTGCGTGTATACTGTACGTATGTGAAGCCGCTCCCTTTCAACCTTTTAATATTATATTGTTCCATTAGATCGCTGAATTTCAATTCTGAAATTGGAAAATCTCTCTTGCTTGGGAGGGCATACCCCCTTCCACACCTTCCCTCTCTGTGTCCCTTTCCCTTGCCTTAGTAGGGCCTACACTTTTCAGATTGACAAAAATTCTGTATAATTCTGAGTGCACAAGACTCAAAAATTCCCTCATGTACAAGGGGAATATTCCCCTTTTAATTAGCCCTTCCTCGCTTAGTTTCCCCCATTTCAGATTTATCTTCTTTTTTTTTTTATTTCCCAAATATTCCATCAAATATAATATGCGTACACGAGATATCTCAATTTCAATTCCAAAAAGGCAGAAGCTCCCTCTTGATGGGAAGGGTGGGGATAGCAACTTCTTCGCCTTCTCCTTGCTCGTCCCCCCCCCCCATACTAGTAGATGGATATACTATACTTTGAAAATAGACAGTTTTCCAAATACTAAAGTATGCCACAAAATGTGTACAACAGATCATTTTTCATTCATTCCTCCATTCATTTTTTTTTCTCATTTACCAAAGGAACATTTAAAAGTTTTACAGAAATTGAATACAATAAATTACATCGCAATAGATAACAAAAGATAAGTTTACATAAAAATGGGGAGGAATGCTAAAAAGCAGTGCTTGAAGGATGCATTCCCCCACCCCCTCCCCCCCCCACGATTAACTGCAATCTTAAAAATACAAAATCTCCCTCGTGTAGGAAGGGGAATAGGGCTTATACCCCCTCCCACATCCTCCTACTTTGTCTCTCCTTCCACAAACTCACACTTCTCTGATTGACAAATTTCCAGATATTCCAACAAAAATGTTCGCCATTCGTTGAATTTCAGTTCTAAAAATGAAAAGGCTCCCTCGAATTTGGGACGGGTATCTTGCCACCCTCCCACTGCTTGGTCCCCTCTGCAGACTTTTGGGGGAAAACAAATTCATAATTTTCCACTAAAAGTGTGCTTCAGATCGCTTTATTTCAGTTCTGTCGAGCGGGAGAGGGTGTCCCAACTCCACATCTTCCCCTCTACCTCGTTAGACCTTGTACAAACTACTACAAAGTGATGATGTACACGCTGAGATTTCATGATTTGTCTGTCAACACTTCCGTGAAAAAAAACCACCTTATTTATTTCCTCTTTTTTTTTTTGCATATTTCACCAAGAGTTTGCACCAGATGAATTCAAGGTCTGAAAATGCAAAATCACCTTTGTGTGGGAGGAGAAATACCCCTCTCCTAAACCCTTGTTTTCATGCTTTTTCTGTTTGACTGCTAGACATACAGTGCTCATGATATGCATTGTAAGAATTAATACAAGAAATTAATTTAAAAAAATTATGATATTCTTATAGGCAAATTGAACAATAACAATCTTCATCAAAAATACTGCTACCTTACTTAAACCAGGGCATGTGACTGTTTTAGGGCGATAAAACAAGCAAAAACATGCATTGAATTGCACCATGTGCAACATAAAAACACAAAAAGTTATTTTGGGGGGACACCCGCTCCCACATCCCCCCCCCCCCCCCCCCCGCTCGCTCCGCTCACTTGCACCAAGAAGGTGACCCGTTGCCTCCCTGCTCGGACCCGGTTGCTTTGCTCCCTCGCATACTAAAGTCCCCCTTCAAAAGATCAAATCTTGGTTACGCTGGTGGATACAATTTTTAGCATCCGTTGATATCAGTTAAAATGCGTTTCATGCCCTTTTTATCCTTTGGGTGGACCTTCATCTTCCGGTGATTTCCGTCAGAGCGGCCAGAAACATTAGGCGTGCACATTTTTTTTTTTTTTTTTTTGGGGGGGGGGGGTGGGTTTCGCCAAAACGGATAGCGCGATATTTATTATGTTGACCCTTGTCCGATGGTTAATGTTTTCTCCTGTATCTGTACTGTACTTTGTCGTTTTCCATGCGTTTCCATCCGCTGGGCCTCCTAAAGAGTCCGTTGCTGCAAGAGATGGAACGGATGGAACGGTTATGTACAGTACATCAAACGCATACACATGGTTCTCTGACGTTGGATGTAAGTTTCATGCGTCACCCATTAGTTCCTCGTGCGTGGGTATTTAGTTCATATTCGTTCTCATGCGGTTACGCACGTTCCACTACACCTTGTATACACCGTAAATGTTCGCTCCTCTAAAAAGGATACTTTACACTTTGACCACCGGGTTGACGATTTGAACAACGGATGAGCAAAATATCGCCCGTTTCTTGTACGGTGGTTTATTCGGCAAAGTGTGACAGGGGCTTGAGGGTCTAAAAAATAAAAGACCAAAAGCTTAATTGCCAGTAAACCATGTAACCACGTTGAACATGCTACGTCCGTGAAATTTTTCCTCTTCACTTTTATTGTGTATATATATATATATATATATATATATAATATTGCCCCATCTTCTCGCACTGAATAATAATGAAGGAGCTACCATTCCTCCCCTCCTCTGTATATATATATATATATATATATATATATATATATATATATTGGTTAGTCATATCTCTCTGCCCCCAAAATGAATAAGATCATGAAGGCTTGAAGAATTGGTCCGCTGGGTAATCGAGCTTGGGTCTGCCTGAACCGCTATGACGTCTCCGTGGCCAAAGACCCGGGTTTGCATACCAATTTTTCAACTCGTGAGGAACAATACTTGGTATAATAATTCCGGCCTACGTACTGTTCTCTTTTGTCATAACTCATGCACATACAAATATGTATTACCAATATATCTTACATTCCACAACTAAACTTTCCGTAATACAATCATTTCAACCTACATCCTTTATGCATAATCATTTTTACGTACATCTCATGCCAACATAAATATCTGACTTCAGAATTTATAAATCGCATCCGAGAAATCTCGAAACATAGAACAGATTCATGTGGAATATAATTATGTCAAACAGACAGACGTGGTAGGTAGGTTACACATTTCACATTATTGTGTTTATTCTGTCGAACAAGGTTTTTGCATGGAATATATCTTCTTTCACTGTATAAGCTGTCTGTTTATCATCTGATCATTTTGTCATCACATTAAACTTGTTCAAATTTATTTTGCAACAAATGCAGAAAAGTGTCTGCACAAGAAACAAGATTACCTTGCTTGACTTTTCTGTCATCACCGAGGACTTCTGTAAAGTAATTGAAATGGTATCGACAGCTGCAGCGACAATGATTAAAATGGTAATGTTGATAACGAGGAAAACTGCGCATGTTATCATAATGAAGTATTTCAAGGGCTCTTCTTCATAAATATACTTACAATCATGAGTGATTAATCACGCATGATAGGTCATTAAGGGAAATAATATTATGTATTTTATGTGCTGTACGTGCGCCTAACGTTCCAAACTTTTTATGATGATAAGACCTGCCTCTGTTTCGAAGGACTAAGCATAGGGATGAGAGAGAAAGAAAGAAAGATCGGGGGGGGGGGGGGGGGGACGGTCTGGGTTCCAACACTATCGTGATGATACGAAGCATTGCTATGATATCGTACTGCTAACTTACCGTGATCAGTCTGGAATCAAGTCATTTAGGCCCATATACATAGTATGAATCGAAGGGTTTCTGTTTCATTTATTGCAGGTTTTCCCGGTCAATTTCATGCTTTTGTCATTCCCATTCATGAATGTGCATTCAAATTCACATAGCGCACTTCCGCGAAAATATTCGGGCATTCAAATTCAGAATGCGAGCGATCATTTTATTTATGGGAGCTCTATTTCGTTTCCGTCAAATCAAATTCACGCATGTGGGTTTAATTTCCAAATGGTGAGCACTGCAGTTCCTACTTGTGCATTCAAATTCACGCGATAGTCCCGATGAGCTTGTTTGGGAGGTTCAGTTTCATTTTAAGATAATCAATTTCTTACTTCTGCAATCAATTTAATGAAGGAAATGGAATGTATTTTCGAAGAAGGGGCAATGGCGGAGGATGGGGGAGAAAGTAACTTATATCAGCACACTGGTATACTTCATGCACCACTCACAAAGGCTTCTTATATGATTACACTGCAAAAAGTCGGGTGTCAGATATGAAACATCGAGCTGGGGTCAAATTTCTGGTGCTCATTTTTTTCCCCATTTTTTGATGTTAAATTTACACCTCCAGGTGCCACTTCAAAATATAACACTTTTATTTTTTTATAAAGGTAATTTTCCGATAAAGTACTACAAGAAATTTTTTTGAAAAAAAAAAGGTTGTAAACACATTTAAACCACCTATTGACACTGGGCGCATGTTATATCATTGGCATTAACATCAGCAATATCAAATCAGCACCATGTAGTTAGATTAACACCAGCGCAGTGTCAAAAAATAATATCCCCATCAGCTACAGTGTCAAATCAACAACACGAAGTGCCAAGTGAATACTAAATTATACTATTCAACACCATCACTATTGACACTCAGTGTTAGATTGAACACCCACCGTGTTAAATCTAACATCAATATTTTTGCAGTGTATGTTTAAAGGTAATCAATCTATATATTTTTATTAAATTGAATGCACTTATTTGGAACATGGTTGCCTTTACACGAATTTGAATGACCGACGAGATTCCATCGCCGCGGCGCGCCGGCTTGAAATGAATTTGAATGTTCATTGATGAAAGCATGCTCCTATCTTAGATTTGAATGACGCAAATGAACAATTGATTGCTCCGATAGTGAATTTGAGTGACCGGATTTTGAATTTTATTTTTATTGATGCTTCAGTGAAGCGAGCGTGAAATGCGTGAAATTGAAAGCTCAGAAAAGGAACCTGTATGACATAATTATGAAAATTGAATTGACCGGGGAAAACCCTATATATTAAGACATCGAAGTATAACTTTAACAACCAAGACAAACGGTGGACAATTTGAGAGACATGTAAATCGTAACTTTATAGAATGCTATCAACCTATAGGTTACGGAAGGTACTAGTAGGTCGTAAAGCTTCAATCAAAGAAATAAAGGGCCTCACTGTACACTTGGGTATGGGTTTGACCACCACACTGCTGGTGGCGATTTCCTCCGCATGGAATACCGCACCAATTGTCGCAATCTCTGCCGGCTGGTCCAGTGCAAATCGAGTTGCTGCATTCACATCGCGTTTCCTTAGAAAGTCCAGCATAAATAAACCTTCGATTTGCGCACTCCGTCGCGCAATTTGTGATCGTCATATTGCTGTTATTGAAGCTGTCCTTTTTAAGCCAGCACAATGGTTTAAAACAGCCGAGGTACGTGAAACCTGTATCAGATTAAAAAAAAAAAACACACAAAAACGTGGAAAGGGTGACGACATAAACAACGAAGAGCCAATGATTGTTTTAACACTAAAAATGTACAATACTGTATTGTCACATGATTTAGAAAGAATTAGTCAAATTGAAGTCAAACCTAATACCGAAAATAATGTCATGCAACATCTTTTCATAAACATTTATTCATACACATTTATATGCGCGAACGGCGAGAGCTCAGAATCATTGTAAATTTTCGTTTCTCATGAGCGTACGTACACTGTGACTGATATAGCCGCTTAACTAACTACAATCCATTATCAATGAGTCGAAACTGTTGGAAATATTCATGGCAAAGTCACTAAAGTGTTACACGTTCACCCTCTTGGGACTGGCCATTATCTCTGAGATTTCTCAATGCGGATGAGCCGCTGGGTGCATTGCGTGCATAGGCTATAGTTTGCTTAATTTTGTTGACAAAGTAGCACATGCTTTAGACAATCGGTCACATTTGATTGGTATCTTCCTGGACTTCTCCAAGGCCTTCGACACTATAAACCATGATATCTTACTATACAAGTTGTCTCATTATGGTATACGTGGGAAGGCCTTGGAGTGGTTCAGGAGTTATCTAACTGATCGCAAACAATATGTATATTTGAACAATCATAATTCTGATATGAGAGAACTGAAGTGTGGCGTGCCACAAGGTAGTTTATTGGGCCCACTATTGTTTATTGTTTACATTAATGATTTTTGTGCTTCGTCAGATGTGTTATCGTTCATACTTTTTGCCGACGATTCAAATGTTTTTTACTCACATGAAGACCCAAATATTCTTGTGCAGACAGTTAATTCCGAATTAGAAAATTTATGTGAGTGGATAAAAGCAAATAAGTTGTCTTTGAATATCCAAAAAACAAAATATATGCTTTTTAGTAACACTTTAGATAATTTAGATATGGACATTTGTTTTGGTGACGCTGTCTTAGAAAGTGTTCCCCATATAAAGTTTCTCGGTGTTACAGTTGATAACAAACTTTCTTGGAAATTTCATATTGATAATGTTTGCAAGAAAATTTCACGTAACATAGGTGTTATTAATAGATTAAAACTGTCTATTCCTCAGCATTCGCTGTTAACATTGTATTCATCTTTGATATTGCCTTATTTGAATTATGGAATTTTGGTATGGGGAAACACGCATCAATTATTATTGGATAGGATTCTACTGTTACAAAAGAAGGCTCTTCGCATTATTTGTAATACTGTCCCATACTCTCATACAGATCCTTTGTTTTTTGATAACAAGATTCTGAAAATTAAGGATTTGTTTTTATTACAATTAGGGCAGTTTATGTATACTTATAATAATAATTGCCTCCCGTTTGTATTTAACTCCATGTTTATGCGCAACCGGACATACCATAGATACCCAACTAGACAATCAAATGAATTTCATTTACCTCTGTTAAGAACCTTGTTAGCTCAACAGACTTTTATTTATGTAGGTCCAAGATTCTGGAACTCCCTTCCTATGGATATAATAAGTGCACCTTCATTGAATTCTTTTAAAACGAGATTGAAAATGCTTCTTTTGAAGTCTTATAATGTAACTGAATGCTTTTAATTTTGTAATATATTTTGTGAGCACGATATCATCTTCTCTTCTTTGACTGAAAGGCTGCGTTTTCTTGAGGTATCACTTATTTTTACTACCTGGTAGTATTCTATACGTGCTCTCGTTCATTCGACCTCACAGTTGAATCTCTTCCGCTGGAAAGCTGCTCAACAATTTGTCACTTTCGAAAACAGCTGGCTAATTGTCTCTGTGGGCTTTCGCCCTTGGTGTATGCATCAACAAATTTTTGGTTTCTCTCTCTCTTCTCTCTCTCTTCCTCTTTTCCCTGTTTGTTGTTTCTTTTTTTTTCTCACACTTTTGCTTTCTTTTTTTCTCTATTCCCCGCTTCCCCAGTTTCCCGCACTCTTTGTAGTTGTAAGTTTTCACCCCATTTTCCCCCTTTCCCTCAGAGGTATCCACATGTTACAAGCTTAGTCTTTTGAGTGGGTACCTCCACTTTTTTTCTCCTCAGTGTGTATATATAGAGTGTATGTATCTTTATTTTACTGATCATGTAGACAAGAATATGTTGTTAATCCTGTCTGGTTATATATATTTACAACGAGTCGCATGTAAAGTTCATGATATTGTTTCTTATACATTCTGTTGAAGAAAGAAAGTGAAAATAAAGTTTGAATTGAATTGAATTGAAAATAGTCACCGCCAGCATGCATTGGTGAGCCACTTTCACTTCGCCATTCGGTTTTAGTCTGAAATGTATTCATTAAAAGCTTAAACGTGATCGCATTGTTCGAGACATGAAAATTATTCTTTTATATTGCTAGAAAGCATAGCAGAAAACGTGGAAAATGACAAATGAAAGGGTTTACTAAAGGTATGTTTGAGGGGGTACACTCGTCGAAGGACGCGAGGCCACCATCCATACACTAACTTTACTTATAAGTAAACATTAGTGTATTGTAATTCTTCAGTTATGAAATTTATAATTTTTAGACAAGATATGTGCCTGTTTGGTTATTTTTTGTCTTTAAATAAATTGGGAGGGGGCAAAAAACTCGTTTTGTCCCCCGTCCCCCCCCCCCCCCCCCGCTTCAGGCGCCCTTGTTCATAAGCATTCGCCGCTCAGAGAGTTGCTCCCTTTACGGATCTTTGTGGGAAAGGTTAATTTGACATTTCAGATGAATAAATATCCCATTTTTTTTTCTTATTTCAGACAAAAAACATTAATTCAAATTGTAGCGTTTGTAATATTACATTTAGACCTATTTAGCGAAGGAAATAGCTTCTAGATATTGCGATGCTGTCCCATCTCTGCCCTCGGAAAGAGCCTTCACGTACTTGCGGTGCGCGTTCCTTGATCGCGTTCTGTTGGCACCGGCAGTTGTGTAGTCACTGCCTGCACGCAACGATAATTCAGACAATTACATGGAGAATGGACCTTTTCTGGTTTTAAAACAATGCGTGATTTTGCCCACTGTTTAATTCGGTTTTTTTTTTTTATGTCGTTATACCCGCACAATTTTGTCTCTGTTTTCTTTGTCTATTAAACTTATCTCGCTATAAACGGAACTTCAAATTCCTATAGGCTAAAACACAAAGTTTGTTGGGACCGGACAATTTATTTCGTTTTAAGCGGATTCTCTTTGTATCCGATCTCGTTATAACGGGATTCCCATGTATAATGATTATATGATACTTTTTTCCTATGAAGTTTTGTTTTTGAATTGTTTTAGGATGTATGCTGTACCTTTTTATGAAGTGAATAAAGAAAAAGTAATAAATGAAATAAAAGACTTGCATGGGTTTCCTTCGTTTTCCAATCACATGCTGCAGGAATATTTACATAAACAAATTATTTAAAAAGTGAGCAGCAATATTAATTTTATACATTTACATAATCATGAAAAGAATGCCTCATGAGTGTCAGGATATTCCAATAATCCCGTCATGGTGGTTACTGTGAAGTTCTGTCCTCTTGTTTTGTCCAGAGCACAAAAGAGATTCAGTACATATCAATGGATTCTTATTTCTCAGACGTAACTCTCCTCTTGTGATTGTAGTGATTGGATTTTCTGTCATCTGCTTCGGTAAGGACGATCATCTTTGCTTTAAAATCTGAGCCTCGCACTCACAAGTTCTGTCTAGCGGTTTACTGTTGGTTTTATTATGCAACGTCACATTTTATAAATACTGTGATATACAATTGTTATCAAACTTATAACAGCTCAAGCTCTATGGAAGTGAAGTTGAAAGTGTGGAATGAAGAACGGAACGGAGCAGTAAAGAAATCTACCTTATCTTGTAAATGATGGTGTCAATGGTGACACGACATTTGCTCCTGCGACAATTGCTCCGGTCTTTTCTCCAAGGACATAGGGTTAGTGTTGCGATATGGTTTTAGGTTTAGTTTGATGTGAGGATTAGGATTAGGGTTTGGGTTAGGTTTGTAGATAAAATTTATGTTTGGCTTAGGGTGCTCATGGGAGAAATTGTCACAGGAGCAAATGTCATCGAACCAGTGACAATCATAATAAGCTGGTCGAACCTCCACGCTCTTCAAATCTTTATTCTGACACTACAAGCCTACTGTTTGTGAGTGAAATTGATTACGGTAACTCCGATAACTGATTTTTTTTTAAATATCTTTATGTACAATATAATTTATGTATGTATGTTTTTATTGTTTTTTATGTCTATGGTGCGATCAAATATCTTATTGAACCACCTGTCGCATCATCTTAGATAGACAGTACACTTCCCATGAAAATGTTGAACACTTAACTTTGCGATATTGATAACTTTATATCATTTGGAAGTGGACTCCTTCACTCCCCCGCCATGGAGACTTTTTGCCACCTTCCCGTAGTCAGATTTGAATTTTGTCATTCTCTTATACTGATCACGGCGCCTTGTAGAACTGAACGCTATATCGTAGAGTCACTATTCCATCTGAAGTCCGCCTTCTTAATGAACAATAATTGTTAGATTTTATTCAGATTCGTTACTGTACTACGTTTAAAGTTTGTCCTTTCCTACCCTTCTAACATGATTTGTATTCTTTCTCTTTTTTGTCTTCTCGTTTCCTCCATCCCGTCTGTGTTAAAAAAATCAGTATGCGGTATTTAACGTATAAAAGTGTGTTTGGCATTTATAGTTCTGTTTGGTATTTTCTGCTTATTCATAAAATACATGTACTCATAATATCTCTATAATTTTTCTGTGTTCTATAGCTGTCGATTGCTTTATTTTTGCTTTTTAATTATCTTGCTTATTTTATTCTCAACTTACACTCAAATGGGCACATTTTACATACTTTTTCAATTTTCAGGTTTCACTGAGAATTTTGTAAGAACCTCACAGCTTGTTGCCTTCTTTGGTTCTCTTGTAAATTTCCCCTTTCTGCACGTGTTGTCTTGCGCTTTCTTTCTCCATTCTGCGTATTTCTCCTCTCCGACTGATTCTTTTAAGCTGCACTACTAGTATCTTTATTCTTTTTGATTTATGAACCATATAGATATGTTTATGTATATGATATAGGTTTTTCCCACCCAATTTCATCAGATTTGTATTCGATTTAACGATGCGGTCATTCAAGTCTGTGTGAATTTTAATGATCGCCGAGATCGACATTCAAAAAGGTAACTAGTTCATTCAAGTAATTTCATCAGCATGCGATTTCATGAATTTCTCACACCAGGGTGTAAAAAGGGCATTCAAATTAAAAATGCAAGTGCAACGCGTTCAATTCGCATCAGCACCGTCGCGGAGAGCGTTAAGGAATTCAAATTCTCTATAAGGCAAACAATTACAAAGTATGGGCCGTCTTTTTCGCTGTTGCCTTTATTCCTTGTAGTTACTCAGCTGTTAGAATAATTTAGTGTGCAAACTTAATATACCTTGAAATGTGATTTTCTACTCATACTATATAGCTAATAAGTCATATAACCTCACTTTCAAACCCATACATTCAGACTTTATTCATATCCACGATTTCAGTCGCTGCTACAGCACCTAAAGTATGAGTGAACATCTCGAATACGGACAGAATTAGTGGATGAAGCACGACCTTGACAACCAGCAAAATTGGCGATATAACCCGTGGGTGAAATACATGTAGGTCTATTTACAACTGATCCGATTACGGCAACAAAGGGAACTAAGGAATGGAATCAAAATGGATCATTATGGCTTTGGACGTATAGGACCCTTAAAAGGGTCCTGAAGTCCAAATGCATGTTGATTTGTGTTGATTTATGATTCCCTCAACATCACTTTTTCGGTGAAACGAATATCTAGAAACATTCCATATATTTTCAACGATTTTTCTTCTATTTTTCTTCAGATTACTTGGGAACGTCCACAAAAAAAAAAAAAAAAATCATTGCAAACCAATATTCCTCAGATGACCTCATCTGTCAATCATTGCTAAATACTGAAATGTTTAACAAAAGACATTGGAATGCACCGTCCCCTCGACTCACCATAACTTGCATGTTTCTGTGATATTAATGTGACTAACAAAAAACATGGCGAGGGGAAAAAATCGTTAAAAATATATGGAATGTTTCTAGATATATTCGTTTCACCGCAAAAGTGATGTTGAGGGTATCATAAATCAACACAAATCAACATGCATTTGGATTTCAAGGGCCCTTTAAGATATAAAATTCTGAGATAATATGGCTATTTCCTAAATGTTATACATCCATACTGTTAGGGATGAATTGAAAGTGACAGAAAGGTCGACAGGAAAGAAATACATCCGATATAACTAAGATAATTAAATGAGACTTTGAAATGAAAATGAAATTGTATCATCCAATCGTATGAGAGTGAAAAAAAGGGCCCGTAGAAGTTGTGTATGTTGATTGAATTCGAATGTTCAAAGTGCGAAGTCGTGTTCCTATAAATCAAATTGAAACTGGCATTTGACACAAATTTGAACGTCTATCCAGCTGGCGTGAATTGAATGCCAACTTTGAGTCGTTAAATTGAATGAATTTCTCTTAAATTGAATGAAATGTAAAAGGAATGACATGAAATGAAATTGAATACTCAAAGAATTAAAATGAACCGTGAGAGGAGAGCAGTGACCAAAATCGCTTGAATTTGAACGCCTTTTCATTAATTCGAATGCAAATCTGATGAAATTGGGCGAGAAAACCCATAGTTTAATTTAGAATGTATCATAATATATGTATACAAATTCTTCTTCAATGTGAATTTTGTAACATCTTTGAGTAATGAATTAACTTAAACTGCAATTTTTGATGTAATTTTTGTCAATGTTAAATACATGATTACATAAGAGAGCCCCCCCCCCTAAAAAAAAAAAAAAAAAAAAAATCATTTTTCGTAGCGTCTCCTTCATCATCTGAGCGTGGTTGTAGTTGTTGTATTTGTAGCTGCAGTTGTATCCCTACTTGTGAGCACCATGCAGTGTGAATCATAAGCGCATTAATTCGCATTAACGGGTGCTGTTCGTTATTCCGAAGGTTCGATATTCCGAAGGTTCGTTAATCCGAAGGTTCGTTAATCCAAAACACGCAAATTCCCTATACCTAGAGGTTCGTTAATCCGAAAATGAAAAAGGGTTCTTTAATCCGAACATTTTTGGCGTTATTCCGAAGGTTCGTTATTCCGAAGATGTGTTCATCCGAAAATGAAATTCGGAAAAACGAACCTTCGGAATAATGAATCTTCGGACTGAAGAGCCTTCGGAATAACGAACCTTCGGAATAACGAGCTGTAACCGCATTAACAACTGCTATTAGGTGGATACATGAGAAAATGAGCTTAATGTCTGACAACTGATTTAAGAAAATGTTCTCTGGCTGATGCATACACCAAGTACATACTGTGTATTGTATGTTTGTTTCTTTCGAGGTGAAATAATGACGCAGAAACTGGAAAGATAAAAAATGTGAAGATATATATTATCATTTATTTGTTTATTTATTTATTCCGTCATATTTAAACAGGGTAGTCCCCTCAGTTTCTCAACTGGTTTCCATGGGAGCCGTGGATTTTTTTTTTCACAGAATGTATAAATATGTTTGTATGAAAAATGCCTCACTTTGTAATGACTACTGACATGTATATGTTATTCCTTGCCACCTATGCATCATTCCTTAAAATGCATGTCAAATTTATACTTTTCTACATTCTGTTGAAAGAAGTGAAAATAAAACCTTTGAATTGAATTGAATTGAATTGAATTGAAAGCACCAATTTCCACCAATCCCACGAATTTCCTTGGAGATTTTGTATAATTAGTTATATTTTTACATGATGGGATAAAAAAAATGCATTCTTTGTGGATATCATTTTCTTTCTTGTCAATTATAAGATTTACTTGCTGATAATAGTTGCCAAGGTAATCAAGGCATGGTCATATCAATTTTATGTTGGCTGATTTATCCATGCAGGGACGAAAGATTTTGAGCGTGTAACACAACGTACAATAACCTCTACACGTTAATTAAGGATAAATTTTGAAAAAGCAAGTATAAGATTCCAGTTATAGGAAATACCATTTTAGGATACTGTATCGAGAAGCAGATTTAAAGCGGACATGAACAAAAGTGCACTATCAAAAACACAAGACTGGTTCGCAAAAACAAAAACAAAAAATAAAACAAAAACAAAAACAAAAAACAAAAAAACAAGGGCAGCCTGCAAAAACTCCTTCTCAAATCTTTAGTGGAAGAAATTCAAAATTGATTGAGAATTCGAGTTTGGAAAGAGAATGATAGTAAACTATGCTAGATATTTTAGTGCTGAAGAAAATTCTGTATATTTGTTGTAATTTTGACCAAAAAAAAAACCAGCTTACAGAAATCACATGTATTTGCTGAATTATAGATGGTTGTGATTTATTTCAAACCGTATAAGTTTACCGGAGAGACGCAGACCTTTGTGATTTATAAAAATATCTATTCCTCATAATCCTACCGGAAAGCTATGTCCATGAATTGGTAGGAATTAGATATCTCATGAAGTTGATAGGTTTTGACAAAAGTGAGGCTGATAGTCTGACTCATGAAGTTTAAGTAACCACTTTCTTTCAAACGAAGCTCAATAACTGTTTCCAAAGAGGAATTTGTCGTCATAGTTTCAAAGATGTGGGCTGATACAATCATTTTTCTGTTGAATAATTATTCCCCTATTTCGTTCTTGAATTTTTATTATAAATTGATTGCACAGGTGATCAGTATTAGACTAAAGAAAAGTATACAATTAATATTCTGATGTATAAGACAGTCAATGGTTTATGAAGCGGTCAACATAATAGGCTTCAACGTCCGATTACTTGAGAGAAAATGTATCTTTGCCCAGTATTGTATTAAAACTGTATTTCATATAAATATAGTAATATAAATAAAAATTTGATTTACAGAATTATAGCTTCTTTGTTAGATTTTAGGTGATATATAATATGCAAAAGGTATGCATTCAATCGCATAACTACTTGATGATTTTGTAAACGCTCAATCATACCAAGACCTGGAGTCCGTGTCATGAAAGTCTTCAGAGAGACTTTTCGTAAGACACACTTATGAGAGACTTCATGA
Source organism: Diadema setosum (assembly GCF_964275005.1). Classification (NCBI taxonomy): domain Eukaryota; kingdom Metazoa; phylum Echinodermata; class Echinoidea; order Diadematoida; family Diadematidae; genus Diadema; species Diadema setosum. The sequence continues at coordinate 20,454,203 of NC_092694.1, forward strand.
AATGAATTTTACATCTCTTTGAAAGTCTCTCATAGCAACATGTGAGCAGATTTGGCCATTCTGAGATTTATGTCAATACTTTTATGTAATGACTTCATGAAACGGACCTCTCAGAGACCGTTGAAATGGTGTATCATTCCTTCTCTTTTTTTATCAGAGCTATAGATTGACGATTTCTTTCATTTTCATGAATGTCATTAATTATACATGAATCAGAAGACAATATCTATACGTCTCCTGGAACAATTTACTATCACTACTAACTATTTAGTCTTATAATGTGGATTTTTAAAAATGAATACAAGTACTGTGTTTCATTTCTATTTAAAAATCTTATGAAATTCTATAGGAATAAAAGATAGCTTAAAAGACCAATATTTATTGAATTTCACAATATTACATGGGCAATAACATTCTAATTGATACGGATTTCGCTCTTCTCTTTAAATCTAGACCAAGCTCTAATATTGGTTTACACAACACCGAAGAAAAGTTGATATGGAGAAAAAAATATGACCCATAAAAGCGCTTGAGAACAAGGCCTATACGTTATCAATGTCGACTGCATCACTACTTACGTCACAAAGCAGGGAAGAAAGAAGTTAATGTGGTACGTACCGTCTACTTGCCACTTACTGACGCTAACATTGTGGCAATCCGGTGAAGCTTGTTCACCGCCGACTTCGACGACCAGGGTTTGAATGAGCAAATGGAATCCTAAACAAACTGTTGCCTTCATACTAAAATCTTCAGTGTAACACAGCTGCTCCAGATCGCGACAGAAGGAGAAAGAACTGAATTTCAGAGGAGATATAACTGATATGCTGTGGTATAAGTGGTGAAATGAGAACTTATCTCCCAAGACAAAGTAGAGAGCCTCGTGTGGCGCTGTAGTTTCAGAATGCGAGTTCTGTCTGAGTTAGTGAATAAATCTTACCGAAATTGAAATATCGCTCTCTCAAACTTCAGTCGATCACCTGTTAACAAAAGAAAGCATATCAGAGTCTGTCGTGACATTGCCTCGATGAAATTTGAACTTCAACATGCATCACGCGCCACTTACGAAAGTTTCGATGTCCATATTAGGATAGTGCGTCTACAGAACAAATTATTCATCATCAAGACTGCGCTTTTCGCAGTTTTTGCTCATTGACACCAGGGCCCTGTTGCATGAAACCCTTACCGCTGGACTTACCGCTCCTTTCTAGCGGTAAGTCTTCAAATCAGCGGTAAATTTTATAATCCTTGATGCTGATTGGCTGTGATGCCTAATTTTGACGGTAGTTACCATTGAAATTCAATGGTAAGTTTTATGCAACGGGCCCCAGATTAACTAGTCGAGACCGTATAGGTACCGATGTATTCTTGAACTATTGGTCTCAAAGGTGTTAAATCATTCAATCCTTTTACCTTTGAGCGTGTTTTGTCGCGTCGTAATAAAGATTCATCAACGTGATTTGCTTTTAAACAATAATAACGGGACGATGGAAATTTAATTTATATTGCAATACAAATGTAAATTTTCGTAATCGCATATCCCGAATAGAAATAGCAACACGAGAAAACTCCTTTTCAAAAGTAAACTTAAACAAACCGAGCGATGTATTACAAAGACATAGCTCAAACCCACAGCGTTATTCGTTTGCTCCTTTGGTTTGAAAGCATAAAGAAAACTGAATAGGGAACTTTTTCACAACATCTCACCACATAATGTGTGTGCATCAAGTGAGAGCGTCTTTAATTTAATGGAATAATCATGCAGAGACGCAGTTAGATAGACATCTTACATGCCACACTCATAAAAATGTCCATTTACTACATCTTACTTTATTGCACGATACAATTTAAATAGCATGCTCCATATCCCAAAGAAAACACAAGTGGTGGAGATTGTCGAGTGGTGAATTGTGATGTCCCACAAAGTTGCGTATTGACAGCTATCCCTCCTTATCACGTGCGTATTGTATGGTCTCCCCCCCCCCCCGAGTATGTAAAGTTCATTGGGCCTACGTTGTCGAGAACACACCTTCCTTACCCTTTGGCCTTAGGCCTACGTACACTGTTATTATCTGCAAACAAATTATATAAATACATACACACATATGGATTTGTATTGTGTGTGAAAATCGAATAAGAACATAGCATTTGTGTATGCTTCCATTGCATGCATGTCACTGTTAAGTATCTCGCCGGGTATTATAAAATTGCAATAACGTAGACGTTTGTATGCTGCACGATGGCTTTAAAGTGGGACGGGGCTATACAGAATTTGAGCATGGCTGCGAATAAATACGCATATTTTTTCATCATTCTTTATAAATGTGAATAAACAATACAACATGTGACCCTTAGACCGTCATCCTAAAAAGCAGGAGACATAAAGAACAGACAAAAAATAGGTAGCAGACTAATGCCAAAAAATACAGTATAAAGAGATATTCCAAAATAATATCTTATTGAATCAACAAACAAGCTTTTCATCAACAATATTGTATTCTTAAACGATTAATGTATACAATCATGTGCATTTATATACAGTATACAATTATAATGTACATTGTTTTATGAATATGTTACTTATGAATGCTTATGAAATATTTATATGATGTATTTACATTTAAATCGTATGAATACATATATTCGTTCATACACATGCATACCCCCTCTCCTTGCTCAGCGTTTCAACTTTTACAAAGAAAAGGATGTCAGTGCAAAGGGAACCCCGAGGTGTACTATAACTGGGTAAACCTCAAAATAATCAAATAGTGTAGAGATGACTGAGTAATTCTCGATTGCGCATCGTGATTCAATCGACGATAATTAAAAAAAAAAATGTGATGCTCCACAGCACTCCATCTCATAAAATTGCGCCAGAAGAATATCAGCTGTCTTTTAGACTATACTTATTGAACCCGAATCTGCTTCCCAATTATGACAGTCTTCGATTTACACCTAGGCCTGTCAACAAGTAGGGAGACATAATTATGACACCATACATAATATCAGTCATGGTCTGATGAAGTTGATATGGCTTTACTTTTATATTCAGAGTTTGCAGATAACAAACTAACAACTGACAGCCTTTTCCGACCGATTCTGTTGACGCGTCTCCAATGAACTCCAGGAGGAATTCAGCTTGCAAATTATACCTTTTAGATCCAAAGGCAGAGAATTCTGATGAAAATCGCAAGACAAACAGGCCTTCATGAATCCTAGCGTTAGCAAAATCCGCACACGAGTTTGTATGCCAATGGACCTATGCCCAACGTGCGCAACTCCGGGTAATTACGGGTGAGATACGTGCTAGGTACTGTCATGTGCGGGTCATCTGCGGGGACCTCCGGGTAGCAAAAATTGTTCTGCGCAAGTCGCACGTAAGGCTTGCCCACAAAGGTGTAACACGGCCTTTAGGATAGATTTCCTCTCCTCTGCTGTTTCTACTGTGACGAAAACTGTCTTCGATGATTACGAGCCATGCTGTCTCGAAAGTGAAAACGAGATACAATGTCGTATCAATAGCACTGTCATGCAGACTATAGGAGACCACATGCAGCTTTACTACGAGTATTGTTTTCATTAGTTTTTATCTCCATTAGTAGACAAAGGTTTTTATTTCAATTTCTGTCTTTAATAACATTAACGGTATAGAAAGTATAGAACATCTGCAGCAAACAATACATCTATTATGTGGAGAGTGGTTGTTATACATCATACATCATCAAGCTTATTAATTTCATTACGATACAATAACTTGCCAAAATTGACTAGGAGGGAAGAGGTTTTTCGAAATAGCAACGCAATAGAAAACAAATATCGTTATCACTGCTATCTATACTTCTTAAACCTATACCGCTTAAACCTATACTCTTGATAGACATGAATGTAAGAATTGCCTAATTCCACTGTTTCTTTCATATCTCTTCCCATTGGGTTGTTTTAGTTAGCTCGCATATTTTCCAAATCTGTTTAATCGGTAAACCAAACTGTTATCTTTTACTACATGAAATAATGATAGTAAAAACCAAATACCAGGGAAGGGGATACGTGTATGGTTTTTGTTTCCGCTTGTCTGTTCTTACTCACACCATATGCTGTGCACCAACACGTGCATGAAGGTTCATGTAAATTTACTCACGTATCCATTGTTATGAACATGATAAGCATGATACATTAACATGTTTCATTTAAAAGCACTTGCAAAACTCATGATGTCGTCAACACACATCCAAAGTCAGACACACCGAGCGTGAGCACTTGACAGCGACATACTTAGCACCACGAGAGGAGGGGTAGGGGTTGGGAGACATGAGGACACTTGAGCCTTGCCTCCCCTTCGATGACAAAGACAAATGCAAACAGAACGAAACACACACATTTCCCCAAATCTGTATAGATAATTATAATAATTATGCACGGCTCGACATTAGCGGTAACCCGATGGTCCGGGGCCACCAGAAATAGATGTCAGGCCACCTCTTTGTAAAGAAAGTATACGTTTTGGTGGCCCGCTCGGGCTACCAAAATTTATGAATGTGTATATTGTTCGTGTGTATTTTCTCATCCAGAAAAGGGGAGTGCTTAACAACTGCAGACGTTTTTGCCTGGCTGCGGGCGCCAGGGGTGCCAGATCGCAGTTTAAGTCTGAATTCTTGGCTAGATGTACGGTTTTTATAGCCAATTCGGCAAAAAATTCTAATGTTTTTCTTTATAATACCTAGTCACAGTACGGTGTTCTTGAAGCTCTTTTTCATACCTGCCAATTTTGAAATATACAATGGTTTATTTAATCATTTCACAGTTTCAGCAAATGACTACTTTTTTTTTTCTTTTTCCTCATTTCTCGGGTCAACAAATTTCATTGTCGGGCAACAAAAACAACAAGAGAAAATTATGATTATTTTTTGGGCCGAAAGAAAAGGTTGGTGTAGAGCCTTGATTATATACGTCTACACATTTATACATTTCAGGGCCGGCACAACCAGGTTGAGCCCCCACTTCATTTTTCTTTCTTTCTTTGTTTGTTTGTTTGTTTTTTTTTTTGACACAAAACATAGGGGTGTCTAACCACTTGGCCCAGCACTTCCTTTTTTTTTTACCCCTGAAGTAGCACCAGAAAATTCATCTTAAACATAAACTGCCCCCTCCCCACTTTTGATAACGCAGCTCCGGCCTTGCATATCTCTTTACCCCAAGTGGTAATCAAAACTCTTTCTGTTGGAATCATTGTGTCATACAACGGGAACTGAAAAAAGCCACTTGTTCGGTGCAAGAGCTAAAAGTGGTAACACATACAAAATTACGGTTTATCACTGCTCTACTCAGGACCTTTGAAAACAGTAACCTGTGACATTTGTACTTTCGTAATACCAAGTAACTTTTCATCCATAACAGAGAGAAAAGGAGAAGAAACTGCAAACAAATCCATGCCTCACCCCTTCCATGATTTAGTCGAAGAGTACAATAAGCAAATATGCTAAAATTCAGAAAATTTCAGAAAAAGTCCGGCATATCTGCTGTCAGTCAAGACAGTATCGGTTGAGCAGTGCTGTCAATTAAGCCCACCACTGAACATCCCACATCTGATACAGCGTAGGCCTCTATAGTATGATTTAGCCTTCTACCTTAACCAACATTCTACGACATATTGATATGACATTAGTCATTATACCGTTTTATTTAAGACAAAGCTTTCTTGTGTGTTATAAGAAACCCTTTAGACTTACCTTCTTGACGTGGAAGGGAACCTAAACTAAGGAAACCCACGTTAATCAGTCATAATTATGCACAAACAACAATCACCTCCGCGGTAATAACAGTCTTGCGGTAGTTCCCATATCATTCGAGGGTGGTTTAAGTGTCATGTGACTTCAGAAAAGGAAACCGTTAATTATACAAATCATTTCCGATTGATAACTGCGATAATTCTATTGAAAATGATGACACAAGTAGAGAAAAAAACAGGCAAAAAGTGCATTGGCGTTGGTCACTGCGTTCAGATTGGAATATCGTGTAATTCATACATTATAATCTTTGGCTGTGTTAAGGAGAAATAGTTGATTTCTGCCTTGCCTGAATGAGTTGGTTTAAAGATCCAATATGTGTGTTCGTTTAAAGGGAGGAATTTGCGATCGTACATGGTCCGCATTACAAACGTCTATTCGTTGGTTGGTATCAGTACAGTATAATTTATATTTGTTTGCAATTATGTCTGCAAGTGTATTTTCGAAACATCGTATGTACACGATGCTTATCTACCTTCAAACGCGTAAACTTCTCTCCACGCAATTTATTTTTGCATCTTGGCATGAACATTATTCTGCTTTCTCGAAATTTACGTGTGGTTCTTTTTTTCCTATAGTAAGATTAGTACGTTACACACACCCACCCACACACACACACACACTCACACAAATATGTAATGAGGTATATGTTATTTCATCCCGTGTGTGTGTATGTGTGTGTGTGTGTGTGTGTGTGTGTGTGTGTGTGTGAGAGGGTACGCCCTATACATGTGATAGGATATTGCTTTCTAGCTCATTTAATATCCATATGAACAAAATTAATAGCCCAAACGATGACAACTGTATGAATATATCTGCTACTAATTCATAAGTGATATGTCACAGGAACAATGATATCAATGAGAATATATATCGTTATCATTTCTGTAGTTGATGAAGTAAGAAGGACATTATTCCTTCTCTGAAACCTAGAAATATAATCTTCTTGCATAGATACCAAAAATCTTACTTGATTATAATGATATGATGAAACAAAAATGGAGTCAGTTGTTAATTGGATCAGCGTTAAGAAGTCGATGTGCAGGTTTATTACGGTCAATATTTTAAAACTGTCAATCATAATTTCGCATGTCCGACTTACATTGAGGTGAATTATTCATTTACAGAATCTGTAGTAATTGAGGCTCTAAGCTTATTGCCCTGAGGTGAAAGAACTGATTATTTGAATAACATGTATAGTTCAACAAAATATGTAATTTTCATACAAAAGACATTTCCAACATTTTGATCGAAGTAGCTGTCTAATAATTTTAGAAAGAAATTTGATTTCTTAAGCCCCGGTCACACAGCACTCCACGTCTAAATCACGTACAAAAATCTGGTGGACGTGGTCGTAAGTGGTAAATTTTTGGTCAATTTTGGTTTGGCCGAGCTTTGTACGGGGTATGGCTGTTGGCGACTGTTCCACTGCTGAAGCACTCCCTAAGCACGGCTAACCACGTCCAGCCACGTGTATGTACGCGGAAAATCCATTTGTCAGTGATAAGCTGCTAAACACGCGCTATTTCCCGTGATACCAACGCGTAACGCGCGTCAGATGACCGTGCTCTGCTTGTGACAGACCGCTAAACTTTCGCGTCTTACAGCGTCTCCCAAAGTTTTAATCACTGCCGGAACACGGATTATCACGTGTGTTTCACGCGTGTTGCACGTCTTTACCACGTGTGCCGCCCGTGGTTGTCCGCGGAACAAAATTTTGAGCAGTTCAAAACTTTTTACCGCGTCCGACGCCGTTCCCATTTTTCCCCGCGTCCTGCCACGTCTATAAATCGATCGTAGCTCGTCTTAAACTCGACATCAAAGCGAACAACATCGTCTGCTTCACGGGAAACCACTTTTTGACGGGTTTTGGTCGTGATTAAGCCGTAAAGTGCTGTGTGACCGGGGTTTTAGATATCATAACACATTCACAACATATTGGGTTCTTGAAACTTTAGGTTCACACAGAAAGTTTTTAATGAGAAATAGGTTTGGCATTTTGAATGATGTGAGTTTTAGGTGGTATCGTACTATATAGGTTCTCATTCATAGATGTTTTCAGTGGCCACAGTCACGACACCAGAGTCCATTTTCGAGGGATTGTAGACTGTCTCCGATTCCCTCCGCTCCTGATGGCAAGGTGAAAGCACCGTCATGTCCTTGTGTATGCTGTGGTAGAAAGCTACATGGTCTTCCAGTGATTTAGCTATTGCTAAATCAGAGCCAACTTGTTCATCCAGCTCATCGTGACTGTTGGCGAATTCGAAAATGCAGTAGGCATGTGGTTGAGTCGTAGAATGGGATACGTCACTGACAATTAGGTTACCTTCAGTCCCCTCCCGTTCTAACTCAAAGTACATGTCGTGTTCACTACGCTCTTCTTCGGATCGAGCCATCGGCAGCGGATCACTTGTTAGGGCGGGTCGGGTAGGCTGCAAGGCGGGGCGGGTAGGCTGCAGGGCGGGGCGGGTAGGTTCGGAAAAAGGTGCATCCACGGTGGGTGTATCATGTGTTTGATTTCCCGGTACGTGGTCAGCTCTTGGTCTACTCCTCGAACGTAACTCGCACCTACATAACCGCGTTTACAGAAAATATAACAGAAGTATGCTGACGTTAAATGTATTTCCTTTATATTGCGTTATTGCTACTGAAGAAGAAACTGCGGTCCGAAAAAAAAAAATCATCAGTTTGTAATTGCATATGACTGAAGGTCCGATAACGTCTTCAAAAGGACTGGCACCAAGCATCTGTCATAAAGTTCTGCAATTCTTTTCCGTGGTCAACACGTCCAATAATCTTTTGAAGCAGAAATAAGACTATAAACCCTTCTAGTACGAATTAAAAGAAAAAAAAAAAACTTGCGTAGTCCCGTGGCTATACGTCATACCATACATCAAATGTTTGATTTGTGTATTAATCTGACATATTTTGTACATCTATACAGTGTACACATGGATTTCTACCTAAAACGGTATAAAATTGATAACAACCATCATAGAGTTAAACATGACATATTCAAATAATTGGAAAGTATGCCTGTAAACAGACGTAAAATGAAGTCTTATCAGTTTGCAATACGACCTGTTCATTATGCATAGTGCTCTTGCAGGTGCTGGATGGTCAGTCTGCACTCGTGAGAGGGATTAAAGTGAAAACAAAGTTCTGGTAAGGGCCTGAGAACCCGTCTGGCACCATTTCATATTTGCTTGCAATATATCGAAAGAGTCTACAAAGAAACTTACCTGGCTGACGCGGTTTGCCGGAATGATGAGTCGTTTTGGAGTATTTTGAGAAAAATAATAAAAGTCGGTAGACCGACTTTTATTCCAGAAGGCTCCAGACTAACTCGGTCTCATGGAAAACTCGACCCTATTTCAGACAATTTACAGACAGACAGTTCGTGGTCGCCATGTTCATCAGTACTCTATACTACGGGTACCAAACGAGGCCTTGATGAGCAGAAAGGAAAGTGCGTGCTAATCCTGTACAAAACAAATGGACAGCGCGCGGTCCTCAAGCCTACTATACGCACATCGATCACCTCAGTTGCTGAGACGCGCGGTCTTTGAAGTTTTTGTTGTTGTTTATCAAGCGTCTATTGTTTTTAGAGGTGCTTGAGAGGCGCACACTAATTTTGCATGCGCGCCAAAGAGGTTTTTGATGCGCGTTGTAACAACTCGGACCATTACTGCGAGTAGCCAGAACGCTACAATGTAGTTTATACAGGCCGCTCCCATGCATAGTACAACGCTGTACAATCCAGAGGAACAACCAATACAACTCATCCCGCCGTCAAGCAAAGCGAGGCCGAGTTATCCCCGAGTCCGAGTCTAGCCTGACCCCGTTCGGGTAAGTTCTGAGACTGAACGTTTTTGGTTAATATTTCCCATTTTCGTTGTTAACCATCGAATATCTTGTTATTACAGCGTTATTCCGCACATTTCACAGGCATACGTTCACATTTTGGAGCAAAATTTGACAACTTTTGCAGGCGTACCAGAACTTTCTTTGGGCTTTAAGGTGTTTTTTATCCACTCACAGAACAGCCACTTCAAAATGCTAATGGCTTTGGGTATGAACACGTTACATATCCCACTGTCAGAGTTACAAGTAACAAAAGAAAAACAAGAAAGTTTATTGTTATGTTACGTCAGAGACAAAATAGAATGTCAAAACATTCTCCCGGCAATATTCATACATTCTTATCTCATGAATTTGTGTGCAAACTCACCGTCTGACAATGGCGTAAACCATCACGATTCCCACAAGTATACCCAAGGCCACAGTCGAATACAGGTATGTATCGTGATCTGTTGAAGATAGTTATTACATTATCTTTCATGCATACGCCCCCACCCACACACATAGACACGCACATACATGTGCGTGTGTGTTGTGTGTACGTTTGCGAGGTGTATATTTAAAAATGGCCTACATTCATGACAGGAAATATTATGTAGCTAAATATGCACGAGATTGTTTAAAACAAAGTAGACGCACAATTTGCAGTCACAAGAAGTACCTTTACGCCAACTTTCTTCGTTAAAATTACGATTTATCCATGTCTTTGGCAGACTGTTGGCAGACTGTATATACGAAATATAAGATATGCTTCTGGATACTCGCACGCACGGTTTCAAGTGCAGAAAAATAATTAAATATTCTTTTATCACGATTTTACTTTGTCAAATAAGATTAACCTTTGTAATTTTTTTAATTGTTGATTTCTTAGTATATGTAAACTCTGTCATTTTTACCTCTGACACTGTTTTCATCTCACATTTTAACCTCTGACACTGTTTTCATCTCACATTTTAACCTCTGATATTTTTACTACTGACATTTTCACCTCTGACGTTATCCCCCTCAAACGTATACCTCTGATATTTTTGCCTCTTATATTGTTACCTCTGATATTTTCACTTCTGACATTTTTACTTCTGAAAATTTTACTCGGATATTTTACCTCTGACATATCTTTCCCTAACATTTTCACCTCTGGTATTTTCACTTCGGACATTTTTACCCTGATATTTTTACCTCTGGCATTATTACCGCGGACATTTTTACTTTTGACACTTTTACCACTGACATTCATACCTGGCACAAAAGCAAACAAAACAAAACAACAAGAAAAGATATCACTCTTATACACTCGGCCCCCCTATCACTTAACCGACTTAAACGCGGTCCTATCCCTTGACCGACTTGAACTCGGTCCTATCCCTTAACCGACTTAAACTCGGTCCCATCTCTTAACCGACTTAATTAAACTCGGTCATATCCCTTAACCGACTTGAACTCGGTCCAATCCCTTAACCGACTTGAACTTGGTCCTATCACTTAACCGACCTAAACTCGGTCCTATCCCTTAACCGACTTATCAACAATGAATTTAGAGGCAGTATAGATTACTGTCTTTCTTTAGTTATAGGGTACTGCGAAGATGGTCCTCTTCGAATATTTGGAATTAAACACATTTCTTAGGCGATGGTTGTCAATGTGTACTTTCTCATTTTTCCTTATTGACTCCATATCAACGGCAGCTGAAGGTAACTCGGGGTTGGTCTCTCATTTGCAAGCATTCTCATCTTACTGATGTTAAATCACTTACTGCTGTCAAAACTTTCGTTGCCTCTCCCGCCAAGATCACATGATGAGGTTACTCTCGTTTGGTAGATTACTTTGTGTCCAAGAACAAGAACGAAATCAATCAAATATTTGAGACACGTCATGAAAACAAAACCATGCATTGAGATGATAAACGAATGGTTATTATCTTCAGCAATAATTTCTCAGTACATCTGGACACACAATAAATCTGTTTTGTGGGTATGATTTATTTGAGAGCTTGTTCTACGTAGCCTTAAATTCGTCAATTTCACGTTTAAAAATCACAGTGATAATTTTTCTATTGACTTAAGGGCAATTATTCATCTCATGCTAACATTCGGTTTACGTATCAACAGTTGCTCTCACTCTTCTATAAAATATCTTTCAGCTATACTGAAATTAACTTAAAAGCTCACGAACATTTATTTGATACAGGGACCTATACAATATGAAAACTCTTCTTTTTTTTTTTTAATCAGGTCTTAAAATGGATGTTGCTCACTAAAAATCAAAAACGTCTGTTAAGATCATATTGAAGTCCCTTCATAAAAAGTATCAATGTTAGAATTATACAAAAAAAAAAAAAAACTTTGATAGACAGAAATCTCGTCTTTCTTCTCTGCTCCCTCTCCTTGCTAGAATGATCTACTTTAAGCTCATGCTCTTCAGTGAATCATGCACTTATTTACGTCATCATATTGAATTTCTGGCGAACCTTTCAAGGTATATTTTTTTCCTTATTATCATATAATCCGTTTGCATATACTCTAATGTATCTTATGAATATTTTTGTACGAAACATATACTTCTTTCAAAGTGTTGGAAATGTACATTTTGTATGTTTTATTCGTTTGTTGAAATCACGTTTGTTTGTTTTTTGTTATACTATAAAGTTAGTTTTGATGTGTGACATCGATGAATTTTCACGTCTGCTACCTATACCGCTTAATATAGCCTTTGACAACAACACTGATTAATCTTCATGAATTGAAAGAAAATGATTTGATATTGGTTCCTGTTCTTACACATCATACCCACATAAATCCAATCAGATATCTTATGACTGTAACTTTGACTGACATCGTAGATGCGCAGAATCATAACGTTAATGATGCAGGCTTTAGATTTTTAATATCCGTAGCTGATATCCACCCTTTTCCACTCCCATGAGGTATGTCATTTGTTAATTGTACAAAACACTCAAATATTTTGCGTGAGCATGAAATGAGCGTCCACCTAATACAAATCAATCATAGGTCTGCTCATTTCAGTAGTTATTTTTACCTGCGTATTTGTTTACGTGACGGCCTGCTCCACTTTAAACATAACATAAAATTGCAATAAAATATTTATCACTATAGAAAGCACTTTACACCGTGCGTAATGTAACTTTGGTGACTCACTTTGGTGAACAGAGGCTGCCTTGGAACCTCCACAAAACTCTGTTAAATCACCCGAGCAGGGAACACCGCAAACATCTGCGCTTAGTGTTCTTATACACGAATATTCACAGGAACAAGAACAGCTCGATCCGTTGTGAATGGCGGCAAACTTGAATTGGCGACTTCTGCAAATCTGGATACATTCAGGGACTGTAGGTGTATTGTAAACTTTGGTTTCGCTGCCCTTTAAAACACAGCTTAGATTAAGGCAGCCAATATCCTTGGTTCCTATTGAAACACAGAGAAAAAATTAATAAGAACTGTATTTAGAGCAGCAGCTTTATAATGCGATGGCATATAGCGGGAATATCTCACTTGCTGTCCTGCTTTGAAATTAAGGGCAAAATATTATGGATCAAGGAACTGCTTTATTGTGGATTACATTTGTCATTGATGATGTGGTATTATGTCATTAAGACTGTATGTATGGCTTTAAGACTAAAAGATTACTTTCTGCTCATTTCCCTCAAATACATTGTTCAGATGAAAACAAAACAAAACAATAAGGTCACCGACGTGACTTAGGTATCCAGCAATGTTTCGGGAATGATGATTCTCTTTTTCAGGGACGTCACTGCATGCCGAGACATAGAAGCGGTTGAGCATGCCCTTGGGAAATCGTCAGACTAAGTTTTAGTGATAACAGAATTTGTTGACGATTGAGTTTTTCATATCATCAAACAGCAGATTACTTTTTGGATAGCAAGAACATGGGCAATCAGCAATCTAAAATCCTCCCTGCTTCGCCGCAATATCTTTCCTGATAGCTGCCTAATGAAATATTCTTTCATGATGATGAAACGATAGGCTTTGTTTGAATGAGTGATTTGACTTCAAATAGCATATTCCCTGTGTATGTATTTCACAACGTCTGCACATTTTATGGACTTGCTCATACGTCCCACGCAAACATACTCGGAAAGCACTTACAGAAATACATGTACTTCCATTTTTAGTGCATGCAAAACCGTCACACTCAAGACTCAAAGACTTTAGCGGCGACTAATTCCTGCACTGTGACAAAGACATAAATGCAAGGGTTCCAAATCTGGATGGCAGCAATCACCGCATTTCTTACAGCACCTTGACATGTAAGTGCTTGGTATAACAGTTTACAATAGTAGTCACGTGACAAGTATATAACCATCTACAAAGGATAGTTATCATGTGACACAGTACATTTTCTTGCATCAAACTTGAAGGCGGAAGTGTTGTGGCTCTATTGAATACAGAAGCAATCATGTGAGGCTTCACATGAAGGTACATGCGTGGGGTTCCTAATGACAGTCTTGGTGTATAAAAACGCAAAGCGCCAACACACAGAAGTAGTCATGTGATATGTGTAGCCCACTATGGACATAATACTCAGTAGGTCATATGACACAACAATAACATTGTAAGCTTAAAGCTAAAACATAGTACGCGAGAGGACTCAAAATTCATCTTCCACCATTTTGAATTTTGCTTGCAATATATCGGAAGCTCTACCAATAAACTTGTCTGGCTGGCGCGATTTGCCAGAATATCGACTTGTTTTCTGATATTTTGAGATCAAAAGTGTGCAATGGTAAAAAGTCGGTCTATAAGTCGGTATACCGACTTTTATTTCGGAAGCGCCATCCCCGTTCAGCAGTTGATGTGTAGAACTTTGCTATAAGTACGTGTATGATCGAATCGTGTTCAAGCAGTATCATTGAATCGCATGCAGAACATGCAATTCACTCTCGCGCGCGATGGATACTGCTATAGCCCGATAATTATATTGTAATTGATGTAATCGAATGTAAAACAATCAGTTCATGATCAAGTATAAGGTTCTGAAACTGGCGCACTTCCGGCGAAACCTTTTTGTAATTATTTCGCATTTTCGTCATGACCCGACGGCAATCGTCTTATAAGTCACGGCGTTCTTCACACATTTCCTATACCAAAGTGTAGGCCCTATATAGGCCTGCATAGTACCAGATCGACAAAATACAAAATTGTCGATAGTACAAAAATCGACAGTTCTGCATGCACACGCAAACTTTATTTTTCACTTTAAGTTAAGACGTCAGCGCGTGTGCCGCCAATTGCGTGAATTAATGAAACACCAAAGCCCATACCCAATTACCTCTTTAATTCTCGTTTTAAAAACAACTCAATTTAATACCGCCGACGTTAAAGGGATGGTACAGTATTCGTGGAGATGAGAATGTGGCTTTTAACTTTTTGCAAGATACCAAGAAAACACTTATGATAAGTACAGAGCATACCATTTTAAGAGGAATTCAAAGTTTATTTGATGAAAATCGGGTTTGGAATGACTGAAACATCCAAAAACAAAGTAAAACAAAGCGATCGTAATAAAGTGTAGGTTCCATACTTAATTCGAATCGCTCTTTTTTGGATATCTCAGCCATTTCAAAACCAATTTTCATCAAATAAACGTTGAATCCCTCATAGAATAATTATTACATGCTCTTTCATATTAAGAGGTTTCTTATTATCTCACCAAAAAATGTTAGAATCCTGAAATTAGGTCTCAACAAAAACTGTACAATCCCTTTAACAGCAAATTCGTGATCAGACGATCGTGACGATGAAATAATTTATAAAAGATTGATAAGGATTATCAGCGCTATAATGAGTGCAAAATTTCACATTGCTCAGATTCAATGGACACTGACCAGTGTGAACGCTTGCAAAAAAAATCTCGAGATATGAAACGCGATCGTTATCACACTATTTCGTACGTGTGAATGCGGCTTTGTTAACTCTATTTTGCTTGCTTTAGTTTTAAAGGGTGATAAGTTTGATTTGATTGTGATTTAATTCCTTCATGAAATGCATATACTACTAAGTAAATATGCATTCAGATTAACATTAAATTTGGTTTGTACACGGAATCATCTATCATCTCATCTATAAGAGAGTAAATCGTCACAAGTTATTCAAGGCTTGACGTTTATGGGACGCTCAGTCAAGTTTAAACATCTATGTACACTAACAGTACACAAGATCATTTATCATGGGACGGGAAATGGCAACCTTCGTGTGGTCCATTCCAACCAATGCCATCACTGGATACAATGAACATGCCTACCCAATTGACTCCTTGCCTACATTGTTCTGATCATTGTTCTGATCATGACTCGTCTGAGTCTTCATCCCAAAGGCCCTCCTAATAAAGGCCAACCTCCTCGACACGTTAGGAAATCTCTTCGTATTCTTACAAACCAACGCTGAAAGTATGTCAAAACTATGTGACCACTTGGCTAGACGCTGGACATAAATGTCATCAAAGTATTATTGCGAAAAAAAAAACCCATGTTGGTGGTGCTGAGAACAGCTCCAACTCCCCATCAACGGGTACGTATCAGCACATTGCTGCAGTTTACCCCTCCAGTCATGGTGTCGCCACTTACTTCAGGTGTGCTCTTACAGATTGCTGCCGCGAAGTACTTGAGGAGTCCAGCAGGGATGAGATTTTCATTGCAACAGTAGGAATAGCAGATCTTACTGTCAACAGGGTCTACTATAGCCTTCCAGGAGTATTTTGCCCTCTCCTACACTCAAAATCCCTTCCCATTTGCAACTGCATGTTGGTGATTTCACAAGCCATCAAACTTCATGGGGTTATACAACAGGTACGAGGCTCGGGAACGGCTTGATGCATGGTGGGCTTCAGCCTACGATCGCTTCCTTCATGTGCCAAACAACTGGGCACTTTCCATTCCAGCCCTTCCAAGGATTACAACCTACACCTCTGCTTCCTTTCCAAATCACCCGATATAGCTCCTATTCATGTATCTCGCAAGATACCCCCCCCCCCCCCACACACACACACTTTCCTCACAGTCAACACTGACCAGCTGTGATACACATCGGCATAAAGGTTCAGGTACAATAATGAGTATAAAATAAATATGAATCATCAGCAAAGAGGATAAAAGAGAGAACACTCGAAGAAAAGTTAAAGGGATCGTATAGTTTTGGTTGAGACCTAATTTCAGGTTTCTAACATTTTTTGGTGAGATAATGAGGAACCTCTTATGAAATATGAAAGATCATGTAATTCTATGAGGAATTCAACGTTTATTTGATGAAAATTGATTTTGAAATGGCTGAGATATCCAAAAAAGAGCGATTCTAATAAAGTGTGGGACCCACACTTTATTACGATCGCTTTGTTTTACTTTGTTTTTGGATGTTTCAATCATTCCAAACTTGATTTTCATCAAATAAACTTTTAATACCTCTTAAAATGGTATGCTCTGAACTATATCATAAGTGTTTCTTGGTATCTCTCAAAAAGTTAAAAGCCCAATTCTCATCTCCACCAATACTGTACCATCCCTTTAAGGCAATTTACATAAAGAGAGAATAACAGCTTACCGAGAAGGCTTCCTTGGGGAACTCCACACGCGATTGGAACCGAGACGAATTAAATATCCACCAATGATAACGAATTGCTTTCTTCACAAAGATAACTCTCAGAACATTCCACGGCCTTCCCTCTGACACCATAGTGCGCAAGTTCGTATAATAGAATGTCATGATTTATAGCATCGACCGCTTTAGACAAATCTCCCAAAGAACAAACTGATAGTATGACGGGATTTTTTTTTTTTTTATTGAAGCTGATATGGTATTGATTAAACTTAGTAATGGCATGATTTGTGTTATGTTTTTCTCTAAAGCCAAATTGGGAGTTAGATGTGATGTTGTGACTTTGAAGGAAGGTAATCGTCTTTGAATAAACAATTTCTCTAAGATTTTTGATAACGAATTTAACAAAGAGTCTTTGAATAAACAGTTTCTCTAAGATTTTTGATAACGAATTTAACAAAGATATCGGGCGATAATGGTTGATACATAATTTGTTACTGGAGCAAAAAAGAAAAGGACAAAAAACAAACAAACAAACAAAGAAGTATTACGGTGTTTTCAAATAGTGTTTAAAATCTGTGTGCTTGGCACATTACAGGCTTGTTCCGGTCTACCTGTGAAATTGATTGATGAAATAAATCATCACAGTGACTGAAGCTATTTTGTGTTGTCGATTCATTTGACTGAACAAGTACATCATTAATTTTCCAATTGAATTCTCCAATTTTCTAGGAAAGTGTCTCCTCTTAAACAAACGAATAACATATGAAACAGATGTTGAATTATTAGGATTCGTTTTTTAATCTATTCCGATTACTTATAGTAGGATTCCTTTTGCTCATTTTATAATACATATTGATATAGTCCTTGTTCCTAGTTGATGGGAGCGCTGTGACATAGTGGATCAGACTCTCGACTCCCAATCGGAGGACCCGAGTTCGATTCCCATTCAGATGTTTTTACCCATCATGTCCCCCTCAACCCAGATGTATGAATGGGTACCTGGCAATGCTAGGGTAATAATAATGGCAGGGCCCTCTGGTAGAGCAGTGGCAACACTGAAGAGGCTACCCTGGGTAAATAAGACATTATTGTTATCATTATTGATGAAAGTACGGTCGACTCAAGTTATAACATTTGAATGGGATTTGTGAGAAATTTAATCAATTTAATCAGTATAATTTGCTTATAATGACTTGACACTTTAAACTTTTTCTTACTCTCTCTTGTCAATGTCCGACAGGACAAATAGGCACCACACATGCATTTCTTCTTTCCCCCTCATGTTCCCTTGCTCTCTTTGTAAATACCCCCCCCCCCAACTCCTATCAAGTATCATTTAAACTATTTGCAAGCATATAGATTGTGTTCACGGGGGTTGCAACGATTTTCAAGCTTTAAGCTTATGTTGAAATTCCTTTGCGTGTTCGTTACCTTGAATAATGTAGCTCTCTTAGTGGAGTTGTTTACTATCCTGTAACTACTTCTTATCAATGTATACTTATTGTATATATTCTGTCTTGGCTATATGAGATGTACTTGCATACATTTGTATGCATTCCTATTTTGTGAACACGCATGAAATCTTGAATAAATAAATAAATGAATAAATATAACGATGTCCTCGGGACCGTCAACTTTCTTTCGTCATATCGAAATTTCGTTATAACCTAAGAAATGAACAATAGAAAACATCGAGGAGATAATGTCTGTGCCTGAATTTTTACTTCGTTGTAACAGGAATTTTATTATAACCTTGTTCCTTGTAACGGGAGTGCACTGTATTTATTTGGTTAATATACAAGGCATACTATGCGTTTACCTGTATATTTCATTTTAACTTTAGGTCTGCTTTTTATTTCAATGATAACTAAACCGTGTCATAAAATCATTACAGACTTCACTGACATATTTTTTTTTCTCTAACCGAGAACTGCCACAACATTCATTCATACGTAACCATGTATGAATACATGCAAACCATGCATAAAAAAACACCAAACAAGCAAATCAACAAAGATAGATTATCAATTACTCGACAACTTTGGTCAGAGAGGAAACTTCGTGGTGAGATGCGAACGACGATGTAGCTGAAAATCACTCAAATACTCCTCCTTATACAGACAAAGGTCATGTTAAATGTCGATATATCAATGTCTTGTTTTATCAATTTCTGAATGATAAATGCATGACTTTGTAACAAAATAAAAAGCATGCAATCCAGCTTAGATGTACAATAAAACATTCTAAACATGGAACATGGTGGTCTATATATCAATGTTCAAATTTCAACAATTCAATACGAAGGCTATGGATAGAGAAACAGGATGGAACCCACTTTAGGTGAAAGCAAGCTTTTAAGCGTATGTCCCAATAGAAATAATAGTAGAAGAACTATAAAGGAACACGGATCCCAGGACACGGATACAACTTAGGATCAAATCAAAAAAAAAAAAAAAAGGACAATAGAATTCAGGGGCATAGAAAATGCTTCTGAAATGCAATATTTATATATATGACAACAAAACTGAACCACATGCTGCATACAAATTAAGGGTTATTATGAAAGCAATATTGCCAGTGGTGCGATTATTCATCGAAGTCCTTGTCATGATCTATCCTCTTTCCATTTATGAAGTTAATGGTCTTGAAATTGCTATCGTATAGATGCTGCGGATCATCGAATTTCAGTGACAAGTTCAAGTCTAATTTACCTAATAACATCGGATCTGCCGTCTTAATTGTTTTTATTTCATCTCTATCTCTCTCTCTCTCCAATTATTTAGTACGTGCTGCCATGCCGATATAGGACTTTCAGCCTAATAAAACTTTCAGAGACAGCAGTGACTCAAGTGAAATACTGAGTAATCAATGTTCTTTTATCTTGTGAGATACGCCCTGAAGACCCGATCGAATGCGACGTCAAAAAACGTTCGTGGAACTTTAGGAACTTGAAATGCCCTTGCAAATTTGTTCCTTTACTCTAAAGCGTTTCATCATGTACCTTTAATGTTTTTATTACTTTGGGATATTGTTCCACGTTCATCGTGTCACTGTCGGCAACCAGGGATAGCCTGGTGGTACATTAATGCCGCTGCCCGGAAAGCGGTAGATGACAGGTTCAAGTCCCGTGATTCCTTTTTTTCAGACATGCTTGATAAATTACAGATCAGCAGTTGAATTACAAATCTTACAAATTTCATTTGTAAAGGGAGATAAACTGAAGAAAGTTCACACCTCAACCGTATTTCTTCTTTGCACCTCAACCGTATTTCTTCTTTGCACAAATTTCTTCTGAGCTTTAAAATTGGGTACAGTTTGATTGAGTGAAAATGATGTGTAAAATAGTTCCGGCATGCAAAGAAGTAGGCTCAAGTGCAGCATCAAAACACGAAGTGGAAACGTAACTCCGTTCCATTACAATCCACAGTGAATAGCAACGATCACATTATTACTTTCTGAAATTATCTCAACTTATTTATTTTTAGAATCGTTCTTCTTTCTTACCGTTTGCGTGGATTTCTTCAAGAGGTCTTCCCTTTCGAATAGATTCCCCACTTGATCCACTCATCAAGATCATGAAAAACGCATTTAGGAACTCCAAGAGATTCCAAGTATTCATTTCTGAAGTTGATAAGTACAAACATTGGGAAAAATGCACCGTACTTATATGGGCGGGTTATTAGCAACCACGCCTCGTATTAAGGAAACACTTACACAGCAAACCCGAGGAGAAACGTAAGTTAAGAGTGTCACGACTCTCCGTTTAAAGCAGTATAAGACGTTAGAGGGTTATATTTCCCAAGATGTGCAGTCCTCTGCTTGCAGGCTAAGTGAAACCAGGAATACTGGTCATAATGACCACATCAATTACCATATCCTATGATAGATGATTACTTTATGTCCTATATACTTTCCTACCTGTGAACGTTCGAAGCAGAATCAGAGGGTTCATGCTTTTTTGCACGGGATGGATATGTACCTTCGATAATCATCTCTTTTCCAAGGGTACATTGGCTGCTACATTAAGAAATTGGTTCCACTCCGGTTTGGCCTGAACGTTAAAGTGAAAGGTGAACACTTTGACGATAAAATTACAATATATTCACACGAATTTACTATCAATTAGTAATGTTCCTCTTGTGATCAAGAAACACAGGCCGTTGATGACCTGCAATTAAGTTACATCGATGTTCATTACCAATTTATATGCTATTGCTTGCAGCGCACGGTCAACACGCAACACCAATTCCTCCTCGTTTAAAATGAACCCTCCTTTATTCGTTATAGAAACGATGACACTGCGTTGATACTCGAAACTGACATTCTTTACCAGATGCGCTATACTTAAATAAGCATTGATGGCACCGGGTATCTTATTCCTCAACATTGTCAACCCCTTATCGACCACTTATGGGGGTATCTCACTGAGGAGAGAATGCTTGTGAACGTACAGATAGCGATTTCGGTTTTTAGGGTTCGGAAACAATTTTAACTGCATTCAAGTGCGTAACCAGCACTGGCGTAGCTATAGATAGGGGGGGGGGGCGATGGGGGCGGTCGCCCCCCCCCCCCCTAAGATTTGGACCGGGGATTTGGGAGGCGGAAAAAAATGCGTGTATACTGTATGCATGCACATGAAGCGGGTCTCCTTTGCAACCTTTCATCAAATAAGATCATATTTGGGTTTTTTTAACTTTCACTCAAAGTGTGCACCAGATCATTGAATTTCAATTCAAAATTGAATTTCAATTTAAAATATGCAAAATCTCTCGAGCTTGGGAGGGGGTATATTATTCATATATATATATATATATATTTTTTTTTTTTTTTTGTAAATCTAAAAAGTGTACTAAGCTAGGGAAAGAGGCACAGAGGGGGAGGGTTTGGGAGGGGATACCCCCTCCCAAGCCCTCCCCCTCTGTGCCTCTTTCCCTAGCTTAGTACACTTTTTAGATGTACAAAAAAAAAAAAATATATATATATATATATATGAATAATTCTGAGTGCACAAGACTTATCACTTATATTCCGAAAACTCAAAGTTCCCTCATGTACAAGGGGAATTTCCCCTTTTAATAGACCCTTTCCTCCCTCAGTCTTCCCCCCCCCCCCATCAGTTTTTTTTTTTTCTTTTTGGTGATTTCCCAAATATTCCATCAAATATGCGTATAATATACGAGATATCTCAATTTCAACCTTAAAAAGGCAAAAGCTCCATAGTAAGGGAAAGATGGAGATAACACTCGCCCTCGCCTTCTCCCTGCTCGCCCGCCCCTCCCACCCCCCCCCCCCCCGCCATGCATAGAAGTAGACTGTGGCTACACTTTGAACATAAACAGTTTTCCAAATATGACACAAAATGTGCGCACTAAAACGTTAAACTGCAATCAGAAAATCATACAGAATCTCCTTCCACAGACACTTCTCTTCTGATTGACAAATTTCCAGATATTCCAACAAAAGTGTGTGCCAGATTGTTGAATTTCAGTTCTAAAAGCTTAAAACTGAAAAAAAAGGCTCCCTTGAATATGGGAGAGGTATCTTGCCACCCATTCATTGCTTGTTACCCACTATAGACTTGGTACATTTTTGGGAATGACAATTTCCGAATTTTCCACAAAAAGTGTGCCCCAGATCGCTTTATTATTCTAAAAACGCAAAAGCTTCGCGAGCGGGAGGGGGAATCCCCCTTCCCCTAAGCTCTACCTCACTAGACTTTGTACATACACACAGATGATGCACATTCGGAATAAGAGCTAAATTCCGTGATTTTTTCACTTCGATGAAAAAGTAATGCACCAAAAATTTGCACCAGATCGCTGAATTTCAGGTCTGAAAACGCAAAATTCACTTTCGTGTGGGAAGGGATATGCCCCTATCTACACCCGCGTGTGCATGCTTTTTCTGTTTGATTGCTGAACAGACAGCGTTCATGATACTCAGTGTAAGAATTAATACAAGAAGATCATTTAAATGATACCATTTTATAGACAAATTGTTCAATAATAATCTACATCAAAATATACTGCTACCTTAAACAAGTGCAACTGTTTCACGTCGATAAAACGCGCAAAAACATGCATCAAATTGCACCATTTACAACATCAAAATGCAAAAAGTTCTTACCGTGGGAGGGGGGACACTCCCCTCCCACACCCTCCCCTCCCCCCCCCCCCTCGCTCTCTCCGCTCGCTCGGGTTCAGCCTCGTCCATGATATTTAGTGGAAAGAATTAATACAAGAAGTGTATTTAAATTATACCATTTTGTAGGCAAATTTTTCAATAATTATCTACATCAAAATATACTGCTACCTTAAACAAGTGGGACTGTTTAACGTCGATAAAACGCGCAAAAACATGCATCAAACTGCACCATTTGCAACATCAAAATGCAAAAAGTTCTCACCGTGGAAGGGGGACACCCCCCTCCCACACCCTCCCCTCCCCCTCTCTCACTCCGCTCGCTCGGGTTCAGTCGCGTTCATGATATTCAGTGAAAAGAATTAATACAAGAAGTGTATTTAAACTATACCATTTTATGGGCAAATTGTTCAATAATAATCTACATCAAAATACACGTACTGCTACCTTAAAAAAAGTGGGACTGTTTCACGTTGATAAAACGCGCAAACACATGCATGAAATTGCACCATTTTTCAACATCCCAAATGCAAAAAGTTCAATAATAATCTACATCAAAATATACTGCTACCTTAAACAAGTGGGACTGTCGATAAAACGCGCAAAAACATGCATCAAATTGCACCATTTACAACATCAAAATGCAAAAAGTTCTTACCGTGGGAGGGGGGACACCCCCCTCCCACACCCTCCCCCCCCCCCCAAGATGAAATTCTGGCCACGCCGTTGGTAACCAGTTGCAGTTAAATTCGCAGTTTTCTGTTTAAAATTTCTTTGCGACAAGAAAAGGTGTTTGCGACAGACGGAACTGTTTTCGAATTTGATTACAAACCCTGACGAAACTTAAAATTCGCTACTTCGCAAACATTATTTTATTGTCCTCGCTCAGCGGTGCACCCATTTTAACAGGTAAAGGTTCTGAAACATTCAGGGATGTTTTACAGTTCATCCTTTTCAATCTGGTATTCCTTAATCATTCGAGAATTTGTCCCTAATAGCTGGTTATAATAATAAACCAGGTAATGTAGCTGACCTACTCGAACAATACTCTGCGAAGTCACGTCATCGTGGCTGTGTAGGTGCAGTGCCTTGCCTAGGGGGTATCTCACTGAGCTACGAATGTTACGAGCGTAATTCTGGAGAATTTCAGGGTTCGTTAACAGTTGCAATCACATTCATAAACAATATTGCAATCGAATTTGCACACAGTTGTCATTGTTTTAAACGTTTTTCTTGTCGTAAAGAAAATTTGAACATTTCTTTGCGACCAGAAAAGCTGTTTGCGACAATGAAAACTTTTTGCGAATTTGATTGCAACTGTTTCGTATTACGAACCCTGACGAAACCTAAAACTCGCTAAAATTCGCTATATACGTTCGCAAACATTCGGTGCTCAGTCAGATACCCCCTTTTAGAGACCGATCAAAGGTAGTGATACAGCAATATGCTGTGATTGTATTTCCATATATAACATTTTTATCTCACCCGTGTAGCGGAAGGGAAACGTCGTCGTCTTTTGTCGTCGTTGATTGCGGCGGAGGGTTAGGGTTAGTTTAGGATAATTTGGTGTACTCTCGTCTTGCGATGTAACTCTCCACAGTTTGAGCTTTAAACATGAGACTCACACCCAACGGCGTAGCCAGGATTTCATCTTGGGGGGGGGGGGGGGGGGAGGGTGTGGGAGGGGGGTGTCCCCCCTCTAACGGTAAGAAGTTTTTGCATTTTGATGTTGTAAATGGTGCAATTTAATGCATGTTTTTGCGCGTTTATCGACAGTCCCACTTGTTTAAGGTAGCAGTATATTTTTTTCTCAACTGAAGCATAACTTTGTACTTTTTTTCCAGTATGTGTTCTTTCGTTTATCTGTATCATTTATCTTTTGCAAAGTCGAATGTTTATGTTTATAATGTAATTCCAAATTTATTATGCGTTATGTTTTGTTGGAAAAAGAAGAATGAAAAATAAATGAATTGAATTGAATTGATGTAGATTATTATTGAACAATTTGCCTATAAAATGGTATAATTTAAATACACTTCTTGTATTAAATTCTTTTCACTGAATATCATGAACGCGACTGAACCCGAGCGAGCGGAGCGAGCGAGGTGAGAGGGGAGGGTGTGGGAGGGGGGTGTCCCCCTCCCACGGTGAGAACTTTTTGCATTTTGATGTTGCAAATGGTGCAATTTCATGCATGTTTTTGCGCGTTTTATCGACGTTAAACAGTCCCACTTGTTTAAGGTAGCAATATATTTTGATGTAGATTATGGTTGAACAATTTGCCTATAAAATGGTATAGTTTAAATACACTTCTTGTATTAATTCTCTTTCACTGAATATCATGAACGCGACTGAACCCGAGCGAGCGGAGCGAGCGAGGGGGAGGGGAGGGTGTGGGAGGGGGGTGTCCCCCCTCCCACGGTGAGAACTTTTTGCATTTTGATATTGCAGATGGTGCAATTTTATGCATGTTTTTGCGTGTTTTAACGAGTTAAAACAGTCCCACTTGTTTAAGGTTGTAGTATATTTTGTTGTAGATAACCGTGGGGTGTCCCCCTCCCACGGTAAGAACTTTTTTGCATTTTGATGTTGTAAATGGCGCAATTTGATGCATGTTTTTGCGCGTTTTATCGACGTGAAACAGCCCCACTTGTTTAAGGTAGCAGTATATTTTCATGTAGATTATTATTGAACAATGAATTTGCCTATAAAATGGTATCATTTGAATAATCGTCTTGTATTAATTCTTACACTGAATATCATGAACCTGTCTGTTCAGCAATCAAACAGAAAAAGCATGCACACGAGGATGTTGATAGGGGCATATCCCTTCCACACGAAAGTGATTTTTGCGTTTTCAGACCTGAAATTCAGCGATCTGATGCAAATTTTTGGTGCAATACTTTTTCATCGAAGTGTTAAAATCACGGAATTTAGCTCTTATTCCGAATGTGCATCATCTGTGTGTATGTACCATGTCTAATGAGGTAGAGCTTAGGGGAAGGGGGATTCCCCCTCCCGCTCGCGGAGCTTTTGCGTTTTTAGAATTGAAATAAAGCGATCTGGGGCACACTATTTGTGGAAAATTCGGAAATTGTCATTCCCAAAAATGTACCAAGTCTATAGTGGGTAACAAGCAATGAATGGGTGGCAAGATACCTCTCCCATATTCAAGGGAGCCTTTTTTTTTCAGTTTAAGCTTTTAGAACTGAAATTCAACAATCTGGCACACACTTTTGGATGGAAAGTGGCTCTTGGTGGGGGAGGACGTGCGTGTTTGTTGCTCTTGAGTTTGGCTCCCTATATCCGTCTATTCACCTTTCTACTGGAAAGTTTTCGTATTGGCTGAACGCTTGCACATAGGTGGACCTGTCTGTGATAATATCTTTTTTACATCATATCACCATTTTGAAATTTTCGGCGATTTTTCGTCGTTTCGGGATACATTTTCATCATATAAACTTCTTCGAGCTTCATCATCATTATCCTAGCAAGGGATCATCTACGCATCTTATTGTTATCTCAACAGCGCCTGTCTCTTGGAAACTCGCGCTTGCATCATCGCTTGTGTGCGTGAGTGTTTCCACGCACATTTTTCACGCAGTTCAGCAAGTGCAAACGACGCACTTACGCCATCTACGCGAAGCGCTACAGTTACATTGCTTTGTGACGTCACAATGCCAAGGAAGAAGAGAAAATCAGCAGTGGAGGGAGGTGAGAAGGGGGCAGATACAACCCTAGTTGCAAAAGCTGAGAGTGACGGGGACGGGAGTTTATCTACAGCATCAACTTCCAATATCAACAGACATGACGGGGTAGATGGAAGCCCAGTCGAAGCCTTCATTCAGCTCCGAGAGCAGATGTCAAACCTTCAATCAGACATTGGAACCAAACTCTCTGTTCTTCAAGCGACTGTTCGTGAAATGAGCGACGGACAAGAAACCATCGTACGGTCCTTGTCCTTTCTCAATGAAAAGTTCGAAGAGATGAAAGTGAAGACGGAAAAGCTGGAGAAGCAGAACAAGGAGCTTCAGGCCCAGAATAGTTTGCTGAAGGAGAGCGTGACTCAGCTGGAGAACCGAGTGACCGACCTAGATCAGTACCACAGACGGGTCAACCTAGAATTTGTCGGCATTCCCGAGACAGAGGGGGAAAACGTTAAAAAGATCGTTGTAGAAGTTGCGAAGCACGCTGATCCCAACTTGGCCGAGCAGGACGTGGACGTGACACACCGTCTCGGGCCGAAAAAAGAGAAAGGCGGACCTCCAAGGCCCATAATAGTACGATTCACGACACGACGCGCCCGGGATGCTGTGTATAACGGAAGAAAGAACCTGCGGGGCAAAACCAAGAATCAGAGGGTCTTCATAAACGAGAATCTCCTGCCAGCCACCAGGCAGCTACTTGCGAAGGCCAACGTGGAGAGAAAGAAGGCCGATTACAAGTACCTCTGGACATCGAACGCCAGAATCCTTGTAAGGAAAAACTCTGACTCTCCGGCGATTGTCATTTGCTGTGAGGAGGATCTTCAGAAGATTAAGTAGATTGTATAGATATCTAGTCTACTTGTGGCTTTACATTGTTTAATATCATGATGATATCATGTTATGTATATACAGTGGCGTACCGTGGGTCAAGACATTGGGGGGGCACCTCATGGCAGCAACATCAGAATTGCGTAACGTAACAATTAGATGCGAGCGAGCGGAGCGAGCGAGCTTGAAAATTTTGACATTTTACAGTCCCCAAACTGCCGTTTGTAGCTATATATAATAATATATGTATGTATATATATACAAATATATATATATATATATTTGCTTTGGAAATTTAGGGGGTTGCACCGGGCGCAACTGCTGGCAGTTGCTGGCAGTAACACCACGAGAATGGCATAACGATTAAATGCGAGCGAGCGAAGCGAGCGAGCTTGAAAATTTTGACATTTTACAGTCCCCAAACTGCCGTTTGTAGCTATATTTCTTCGCTTTGGAAATTCAGGGGGGGGGGGGGCGCACCGGGTGCAACTGCTGGCAATTACTGGCAGTAATATAAGGAGAATGGCATATAACGGTTAGTGCGGGCGAGCGAAGCGAGTGAGCTTGAAAATTTTGACATTTTATGTTCCCAAAACTGCCGTTTTTAGCTATATTTTTTCGCTTTGGAAATTAAGGGGAGGGGCGCATGGGCGCAACTGCTGGCAATTACTGACAGCAACATCAGGAGAACTGCATAGCGATTAAATGCGAGCGAGCGGAGCGAGCGAGCTTGAAAATTTTGACATTTTACAGTCCCAAAACTGCCGTTTGTAGCTATATTTTTTCGCTTTGGAAATTAAGGAGAGGGGGCGCACCGGGCGCAACTGCTGGCAATTACTGACAGCAACATCAGGAGAACTGCATAGCGATTAAATGCGAGCGAGTGAAGCGAGCGAGCTTGAAAATTTTGACATTTTGCAGTCCCCAAACTGCCGTTTGTAGCTATATTTTTTCGCTTTGGAAATTAAGGAGAGGGGGCGCACCGGGCGCAACTGCTGGCAATTACTGACAGCAACATCAGGAGAATTGCATAACGAAATGCGAGCGAGCGAAGCGAGCGAGCTTGAAAATTTTGACATTTTATAGTCCCAAAACTGCCGTTTTTAGCTATATTTTTTCGCTTTGGAAATTAAGGGGAAGGGGTGCACCGGGCGCAACTGCTGGCAATTACTGACAGCAACATCAGGAGAATTGCATAGCGATTAAATGCGAGCGAGCGAAGCGAGCGAGCTTGAAAATTTTGACATTTTATGTTCCCAAAACTGCCGTTTTTTAGGTATATTTTTTCGCTTTGGAAATTAAGGGGAGGGGGCGCATCGGGCGCAACTGCTGGCAATTACTGACAGCAACATCAGGAGAATTGCATAACGATTAAATGCGAGCGAGGGAAGCGAGCGAGCTTGAAAATGTTGACATTTTACAGTCCAAAAACTGTCGTTTGTAGCTACATATATATTTTTTCGCTTTGGAGGGAGGGGGCGCCCGGTGCTTTTGCGCCCCGTGGATCCGCCACTGGTAGTCAAGGGTGTCGGTTTATGTTCATGATTGGGGGAGGTATGACTAGCGAGGGGGTGTCGAAGTGACCAAGCGGGAGAATGATGTCCAAAATCTGCACTTTATATAGAGCATCCCCTAATTTGTTTGTGTTTGTGAGTGTGTGTGTTTCATATAGATGGAAAAGTTAGGAAATAGCCAAGGTCAAGTCTTATTATTGGCCATGCAAGGCATTTTAATATAGACTAGTATGTAAAGCAACACTGCAAAATCAATGATCAAGCTTTGATAGCAAATGTGTACAACCTATCAAACATCACATTGCGCAACATTGCAGCGACTCTTTTTGCCATTCCGATGTTCTGAGCACACTGCGCACATCCTGCTTGTATTCAAAATGCCAACCAGGAATCACACTGAATCACAATCTTTTGTCGTCTCCGGGCTTTTTGAACAATGTTTCACTATAATACCTCTTTAATTATATGGTTAAAAGAAATCTTAGAAAAATATCTTTTTCCTTGATCATCCTTTCATGTCGATTTCAAAAGTAGTTTACTAACCCTTGAATTACCATTTTGGTAGGTTTTTTTTTCTTTTTTTCTTCTTTTTTTTCTTTTTTTTTTTTTTTTACCAGCGGATTGGGGGGGGGGGGGGGGGGGGGGCACGTGCCCCCCCCCCCCATGCCCCCCCGTAGTTACGCCACTGTGTATATAGTGTAAATATTCAAAGATGAATACACGACGCTTTCAGAACGATTTAGTTGATAATTCATTGTCGGTAAATCATTTCGATCTAAGCCCGAATGATCTACTTACATTTCCATGTGAAACGAATTCCACACTCAGCGTATCACATATTAATATTCGATCTATTAATGCAAACTTCGACGAATTACAATTGTTGTTTGAAACAGCGCTACAATCTAAATTCAAGATCATTGGAATTTCAGAAATATGGCATGTCGATAACCCGAATCTGTATAAATTGTTTGATTATAACTTTGAATACCAAAGCCGAAATGATGGTAGAGGAGGTGGTGTAGCAATGTACTTACACTCCGAGTTGCGTTACACGCGCATGCGTGATATCGCTATACCGAATACGGAATCGCTCTGGATGAAAGTAGAACATGGTAACACGCATATTATTGTTGGTACTGTATACAGAAAACCAGGTGGAAAAATGGATGATTTCTGTAACAGTTTAAACGATGTATTGCATCAAATGAGTTTAGATAGAAACGAGTGCATTATTCTTGGTGATTTCAACATCAATTTACTTTCGGAAGATGACAAAACTAGTGAGTATATATCAATGATGGAATGCTATGGTTTGCAGCAACTTGTTAAAACACCTACACGAATAACTAGACATAGTAGCTCTTTGATTGACCATATTTACTCAAATATCAGTTCGTGTCAAATTTCAGCTGGAACCATATTAGCTGATATGTCAGATCACTTACCTGTTTTTGCTTTATTTGAGTGTTATTTCCAAAAAGCAAGATTGAAACCTCATGCCTCCGAAAAAAGGTTCCGCAACTATGCAACCTATTCTCCAGTAGCATTAGGGAATGACTTAGATTGTATTTCATGGGAAAATGTTTATGACTGTACCGATGTAAATGATGCGTACGATTCATTTCTTTTGATCTTATCGAGTCTTTGTGACAAACATATTCCCTTTAAAACACCAAAAATAAGAAAACATCGAGTGAAGAAGCCATGGATTACACCTGCAATAGCAAAATCAATTTCAAAAAAGTATAAATTGTATAAACAGGTACTTGCGTCTAAACACAATATTGATTTAATCGTGAAATACAAACGCTATAGAAATACCTTAACAAAGGTTTTACGGAAAGCAAAGTCGATGCATTATTATGAACTTTTTGATAGAGATAAGAAGGATATACGGAAAACGTGGAACCACATTAATGAAATATTAAACAAAAAGAAAGATAAAAGAGATAAATTGATTGTAGAGAAACTTCAGGCTTCTGAGAATGGTGTTAGAAGGGAATGCAAAACACCTCGAGAAATAAGTGAAAGGTTCAATCGTTTTTTTGCTGAAATCGGGGAAAATTTAGCTAAGAAAATAGAAATTAGTGAAAACGATGCTTACACTTTCATGAAAGGAGGAGTTGATAAATCATTTTTCATGTTACCTGTGACGGTGATTGAAGTACATCGTATTATTCTCTCTTTGAACGCAAATAAGGGATGTGGATATGATGACATCCCAGTAAGAGTTGTACTTGATGCTGCTCGGTACATAGCTCATCCTTTAGCATATATCATAAATTTATCAATATCATCTGGCGTATTTCCTGATGCGCTTAAGATTGCTAAGGTACTACCTGTTTATACACTCTTAAAACATCCGAGTCAGAACTGACCCGGAACTGGGTCCGTTGGGGTCATACACCGTTCCGGGTCAGAAATGACAAGGAATGGGATCAGATATGACCCATTCAGAGTCATGAATTGGGTCAGGGTGATCCAATTCGTGGTCTTCATGACCAAATTCCAAGTCATTTTTGACCCGGAACGGTGTATGACCCCAACGGACCCAGTTCCGGGTCAGTTCTGACTCGGATGTTTTAAGAGTGTAAAAAGGGAGCTAAAGATGCGCCTTCAAACTATCGGCCTATCTCGGTCCTTCCAATAATTAGTAAGATAATCGAAAAACTGGTAAACAGTCGTCTGATGAAATTTTTTGAGGAAAATAAGTTATTATACAAACACCAGTACGGTTTTAGACAAGGACACAGTACAAAACTATCGCTGATCAATCTAAGTGATGAATTAACCAAACAAACGGACGAGGGCAAGGTTACCGTTGGATTATTTTTAGACTTTGCAAAAGCTTTCGATACGATAAATCATGACATTTTGCTATATAAATTACAACACTATGGTATACGTGGGTTACCGTTAGAGTGGATGCGCAGCTATTTATCAAATCGATTTCAGTTTGTATGTTATGGAAATGAAAAGTCTGCACAACTACCGATTACATGTGGTGTACCACAAGGATCTGTATTGGGACCCACTCTGTTCTTAATTTATATCAACGATTTGCCACAATCCACAGATTACTTCAGTTTTCGATTATTTGCGGATGATTCGAGTTTATTTCATTCTTTTTCATCTGGAACTAAGAATATTAACTTAAAGGAAGTTGAACATAATTTCTTAGACGTTATGAAATGGTGTAATGCTAACAAATTAACAATCAACACGTCCAAAACAAAGTATATAGTTTTTAAAAGTAAACGTAGACATGTGGAGATAAATGGAAATATTATGGTACGCACAGACATTATAGAGCAGGTACATTCGACTTTCTTTCTGGGAGTTAATATAGACGAAAACTTATCGTGGCGAAAACATATTGAGTGTGTCTCTTCCTCAATGAGGAAAACAATTGGAATCATATTTAGAATTAGACAACTTGTGCCTAGACAAATCTTACAATTATTATACAACACTCTTATCCTTCCGCGTATGTCTTATGGACTAGAAGTTTGGGGATGTACATACCACTCATATCTTCAATCTATATTTTTGTTACAAAAGAAATTAGTGCGTGCAATCTGTTTCAAAGGACCTAGGGAGCATACTGGCCCTTTATTTCATCGTTTACAAATGCTAGATGTTTACAGACTATACCAATTTGTAATTGGAACTGTAATGTTTGACCTAATCCATCATACTTTACCGCATGATATCTCTGATTATTGTTTTGAAATTGACCATAAGCATGATACAAGGTTTAAAAATAATATGAATTATAAATCAATAAGAATCAGATCTGAAACAGGTAAACACGCCTTATCATATGCAGGCAGTAAAATTTGGAGAGGATTTCCTCATTATGTCAAAAAGATAAACACCCGTAATGCTTTTCGGATATCATTGCGAAAATATCTGTTATCAATATAACAATGATCCCCTATGAAAACATGTAAATAATTATGTACATATAACAATTCTTCTGTAAATATTGTAAATACGTTATATTATATTATAATCTATATCATTGAAAGGACTGGCCTCGACTAGCCTGCACGCTATTGCCAGTTCTTTTTTGCCAAACTATAACTATTAATTGTTGTGATTTTGTTGACGATGTTTGTTTGTTTGTTTGGTAAATAAATCTCATTTCATTTCATTTCATTTCATTTCACTTTTGTTGGAATATCTGGAAATTTGTCAATCAGAAGAGAAGTGTAGCAAGTCTGTGGAAGAAGATTCTGTATAATTTTCTGATTGCAGTTTAACGTTTTGGTGCGCACATTTTGTGTCATATTTGGAAAACTGTTTATGTTCAAAGTGTAGCCGCAGTCTACTTCTGTGCATGGCGGGGGGGGGGGGGGGGAGGAGGAGCGGGCGAGCAGGGAGAAGGCGAGGGCGAGTGTTATCTCCATCCTTCCCTCACTATGAAGCTTTTGCCTTTTTAAGGTTGAAATTGAGATATCTCGTATACGCATATTTGATGGAATATTTGGGAAATCACAAAAAAAAACAAAAAAAAAATGATGGGGGGGGGGGGAGACTGAGGGAGGAAAGGGTCGATTAAAAGGGGAAATTCCCCTTGTACATGAGGGAACTTTGAGTTTTCGGAATATAAATGACAAGTCTTGTGCACTCAGAATTATTCTTTTTTTTTTTAAATCTAAAAAGTGTACTAAGCTAGGAAAAGAGGCACAGAGGGGGAGGGTTTGGGAGGGGGATACCCCCTCCCAAGCACGAGATGAGAGATATTGCATATTTTGAATTGAAATTCAATGATCTGGTGCACACTTTGAGTGAAATTTCAAAAAACAAATAATTATGATCTTATTTGATGAAAGGTTGCAAAGGAGACCCGCTTCATGTGTATGCATACAGTATACACGCATTTTTTCTTCCGCTTCCCAAATCCCCGGTCCAAATCTTGGGGGGGGGGGGGGGGGGGGGGCGACCGCCCCCATCGCCCCCCCCCCCCGCTCCCCCTGGCTACGCCAGTGCTCACACCACAGGAAATTACCTGAAGATGTTGTTTGTTGATGAAGTCCGTCAAGGTCAAAGGCCAAAAGAACAACTAGACTCGGAATTTGTCAAGACTGACAAATTAGGTGATCCGATCTATTGGGAAATCAATGATTCGAGTCCTGATCCCAATAGGCATGACCATACAGGTTTCATCTGTGTGGAGCGGACATTGGCCATGTGATGTTTGAAGTCTCATTTAGAAAAGGGAGTCAGATCTGCCATCTTTGGTACCGAATTCCGTATGCACTAACGAAGACACAGAATGAAGTATATTTTGACCTTTGACCCCATTTTGCACACCAAAGATGGCATCTGAGCAAAAAGTGGTTATTTTGTGAAAGGATTCTTGTAACATGGTCTTTGCGGGTGCAAAATATGGGAAAGATAGGGCAATTATTCACCAAGATACAGGATGAAACATTTATGACCTCTGACCCTAATTTACATACCCAAGATGGTGTCCGATCAAGTAGTTGTTATATTATGAAATAATGTACGTGACATGAACTAAACATGTGAAAAATATGGGGGTGATAGAGGCTGTTTTTCTTGAGTTATTGCAAAGAAAGTTGCAAAAAGAAAGAAATATTTCAATACATCGAAGATAAGCTTTAATTTCAACCAAGTTTTTTAGCATGATCCCGACATCGTATGAAAAAACGGATTGCACATTCGCGATAGCGCAAAGTCTCAGCTACAACATATTAAAATTTGGGAGAAATTCACCGAAGCATAAGTGAGCTAGTGCTCGATAAGGACAATCATGTCAACTTTCACATCTAGAAAAATTCCCTCCCATAGAGATAACACGTCATAACGAAGGTACAGAAAAAAAGTACATATGACCTTTGACCCCACTTTGCACAGACAAGATGGCATTGTGAAATGATTCTTGTAACATGGTCTTTACGTGTGCAAAATTTGGGAAAGATAGGACATGTATTTACTAAGATACAGGATGAAATATTTATGACCTTTGACCCTAATTTACATACCCAAGATGGTGTCCGATCAAGTAGTTGTTATTTTATGAAATAATGTACATAACATGAACTAAACATGTGCAAAACATGGAGGTGATAGAGGCTGTCTTTCTTGAGTTATTGCAAAGAAAGTTGCAGAAAGAAAGAAATATCTCAATACATCGAAGATAAGCTTTAATTTCAACCAAATTTTTTGACGTAATGCCGACGTCGTATGAAAAAACGAATTGCACATTCACGATAGCCCAAAGTCTCAGCTACAACATATTAAAATTTGGGAGAAATACACCGAAGCATAAGTGAGCTAGTGCTCGAGAAAGATAGTCATGTCAATTTTCAGTTCCAGAAAAACTGCACTCCCATAGAGATAACACGTAAACTGGTCAAACTTGACAAGATTACTTTCAATCCATTTTTACGAGGTGATGCCGTCATCCAATCAAAATGTTGTTATTATACCAATAAAAGAGCATTTATTAAGCTACAACATACTGAAATTTGTGTGAAAATCGGCAAAGGATAAGTGAGATACGCTCGAGTAAACTTGAATTTTGATGACGTCATTTTGAAAATTTACTTTTTTTATTTTATTAAGAAATTTGATATCTTTTAATCATTTTTTCAGCATCGCCAACCCATGAAATGACATGTACAACTCATCAGCTTTCAGAATATGTAAAGAAAATGGGGGGTCACCGTCCATCCTGACGAGTAAAATCGGATTTAAAATTGGCGGTTTTTTGGCATAGTTGCACTGTATATCGCCATTGACGCGCGCGCGGAATTTCAACTTTGACGGGCCCGTATGACGTCATATTGAGTCGGATTGACTTGACACTTGGTAGAAATCTTCCTTGACTGTTCAGGCATCCGAACAATGTGAAAAAACGGGAAATTTTCATTGCATATGAGCTGTGCGTGCGTATATACGCGCGCGCGTACGCGCCCGTCCAATTTTTCCAATTTTTCAAAAAATGCTGCAAATGGTCTGAAACGTGTGCAAAATAAATTTGAGCTCGATTGGAGCATACAAATATTTCAACGCGCGCGTACGCGCACTTTTCAATAATAAATATGAATTTTGATAATATGAGTAGAATGCGCTTGACTTGAAATATATGTGACGTAAATTTCATTGAAAAATTCCTTTCCATTAATGAGATATGAATGAAAATGTGTTTTCATATAATGACGTCATAGTGACGTCACGGTCGACTGATCACTATGATACATTAGATCTGTCGTCTTTGGGACATGATACATATATGGTATAATTTTGAAATTGATAGCAAGAGGACTTTCTGAGCTAACCTCTACACAAATTTTGTCCTGAAATAAAGAAGAAGAACAACCAACAAAGAATCCGTACAGATACAGAAGGTGATCCGAGAGGATACTCGGATCACCTAATAAACTTTACCTGATAAGCACCACACTACAGCATTATGTTCTCTCAATAACTTTCCACAGCTCTGAGCTCAGACCACGAAACTCAGACCACAGGTTTATATAACACCTACAGATGTCAGTTAAGTTCGATTAATTAGTGAAGTTCGACAAGTTCGACAAGGTCAAAAGGTTCATGAAATTTTCATGAAAAGCATTCAAGTCGCAGTCTCAGTGGCTTTCCAGAACTTTGACTTGAGCCGTGACCATGAAACTCCCATGTCACGTATAACATAATCTTAAATGCCTGTCAAGTTCGATGGCGAAGTACAAGGTCAGAGGTCAAAAGTTCAAACGCTGCATTCACAATATTGGGGTGTTCTCTCAATAATTTTCCCCAGCTTGAGCTATGAATAGTGCCCTCATAGTGCCGTATAGGTACACTACGCAAAGATGACAGTCAAGCTTGAACAAAAGTCAGGCGTGACAATCGGGTAAAAAAGTCAGCTTCATCCTCATCAGATCTTTATGACATCCCCCTGCTTGGTAACTGCGTCAACTTACCATACCTGTATACAAATTGCGATTTGAAGATGGGGCATCTCTCGGCATTTGCCTTGTTTTTACATGTTATTATGCAGACTCAGTCATGTACCCATTTATCATTCCTATTATTGATCCTTACTGTAAGTTTCCCGATTTCCCTTATTTACGAGGCTCAAACAGCAATTCAAAAACAACAGTGTGCCATCCGACCACTTAAATTTGAAATACTTGAGTATGTCAAACACTGGATTATATACTAGACAGACTAGTGTAACAGGATAGCTAAACCAGAAAGTCTTCGCGAGTATACCATGCAGTTTAATGCCTCTTCAGTACCTTGATATATTTTTTTTTTCCTGTCAAGATAGTAAGACTGGTTGCACATTAAAAAAAAAAAAACCCGAATGAATATCGGAAAATGGTTTGGCTTAAAAGAAAGCCGCATCGACTTGCGAAAGTTCATAGTCGCAAAGGGGTGTTCATATTTCGAAATTTAACACGTATAGTATAGAGACCAAGTCTGTCAAGTCGTTTATAGTGCTGCTCTTCTGTTACGACTATACATACGGGATCGTTGAGGTCTCAGATCACAGATATCAAAGAACATCTCTAACTACATGTTAATTTTTTTCGGTTTCACTTCCTAAAATGACTGTGTAATATAAGCGCAAATTGGTGGACTTGAAAGAGGAAATTCAGCTGAATTAAGTTATGTTACATTCGTCGGTTGAAAGGCAGAATGCATCCTTTCAGGCTATTCCATTATTCTCGAGTAACATCTGGAAAGATGAAAATTAAATTCATATGAGTCACTTCGTTGGCGATGTGACTTCCTTCCCGTTCATGCCACGAAAAGTGCATCCACACGAGTATAAATGTATATAATGTATCAGCACGTCAATTTGATGTAATTTAGCAATGTAGAATAAATGACATGCCCTGTTTCATTAAAAATACGTTAGAAATATTATAAAATTTAACTTCTTTTTGTCATGAAGGCATTATACTATATTTTATCTTAATATATATAGGCCTACGTGTATGTGCATTACGTGCGTTATTGGAGTATGAACTTGAGCTTATTTCAATGCGACATCCACTACAACATACATTATCATGATGATATCATATGACGTAAAATGGAAAAGGTTTTAACAATATTTGGGCCTTAAAATAGGGATTAAATTGGCATGATGGTATTTCCCTTTTAAATGCGTTTTCAGATTTTCACTAATTTTGACAGGAATAACTCTTAAGGATAGGAAATATAAATTTGATTCAATAGTTTAAGTGGCTCCCGAGGGCTTCAAGACAGAGTCACAAAGGCCTTATAAGCGGCTAAATTCCAAACATCTTCTATTTCAAGGGGTAAGAATGCAAAATGGTTTGTTATTTTCGTCCGTTCCCATCGAGAAGAGGAGGGCCATTGCTTTCCGGTCTATTGACATACTACACAGTTTGCACTGTCTTATCCTTGCAATGACCATTGTCTTTCACTGCATGGTTTATCAAGTGGACCTCTCCCTTTCCCACACATACATGTACATGTAGTAACCTTTTCCAGAATCAAAATATCCTGCAGAATCACAATTGTGCCGACAGCAAAGAATTGGGTCTCATTTCTACCGTCGGTTAAAGCAATCTTTTACATCAATATTTTGATTTGCGCATCTTATAGGTTAAATCTTGGATTGAGTGAAATGGTCTCTAACTGAATGAATACAAATCAGACTTTCGAATCTTTGATTTTAAACAGAAGCTGTGAAAGATTGAGATAGAAACATGTAGCATTTGTGCTTGTTGCAGTAATGTTTAGGAACTTACAATTCAATTCTAAACTGATTTAATCAGTATCTTCAATGTTTGAAATTTGTCAATGATCTAACAAATGGCGCATAGATAGGCCTCTGTATCACTAAGCGTGCAATGCCAGTTGGCAACCTCAGTTTAAATCTGCATTATTCAGCATTTGTAGGGGACACGTGAAAAATCAAAACAAACGAACAAACAAATAAACAAACAGACAGACAAACAGAACAAGTGTAGTCCAAGAAATCAGGCTCCCCCTGATGTGCTTCCCTAAGTTGCAGGACGGGGAAAGAGCAATCAGGAATTACAGTGTACAATGTATATACGGCCCTTTGGCCTTTCTAATCAAGAATATACACCACCTAGGCCTACAGGTTTTACATTACAGGCCGATGTGCCATAACTTTGAAGAAGTTTCTTCAGTTAGCTGATGTGTCCTTTAGACTTCTAACACACACACACACACACACACACACACACTTATGATATATATATATATATATATATATATATATATATATATACACTCACGTGTATTGAGTAATTCGTAGTCAACTTGTTAGTACAATGATATCAAAAACATAACAGAACTCAAGCTCATGATGTCAATACTAACAGTTTATTTTTGACATACAAATTTTCGGGCTCCTCGCCCTTTATCAAGTCTCGTATCACAATATTCTCTCTACTTTCTCCACGCCGTCAAAAAAGTCATTGCGTCCCTGTAGTAACAGACATTACATAGCAGTATATTTTATTAATAAATCAAGTAATCTTTCAATGTAGATGGAAACGTGAATAAACAGAAAATCAGAGACAATAATCACGTCATATAATTATCATTCCTTCTTGGATATTTTTCATGGCATGCAGCATGCATCTCAATGCATCTCAATGTATTCTTCAAAGATGCTCTTGGCAGAATGTACAGTACACGTACTCACTTGCTTGTCATCGCTGGTAATGTATGCTGC
Organism: Diadema setosum; assembly: GCF_964275005.1. NCBI lineage: Eukaryota > Metazoa > Echinodermata > Echinoidea > Diadematoida > Diadematidae > Diadema > Diadema setosum. The sequence goes on from NC_092694.1 coordinate 20,494,322, forward strand.
GTGACAAAAATCAGTCATTCACAAAGTTGCAAGGAATGGCCGATTCATTTGACTCCACCTTTGATACACGTGATCGTTTGATGCATCTACTCGTACGGTCACATCACAATGGAGCAAATTAATATAACACAGCAGCTGAGGGCAGGCCAACAGAAAGCGTTGATGCAAACTGCAGCAGTTTGACTGTCACTGCCGTGCGGTCAACTGGGTTGCCTCCGCTTTTCACGCACTCACTGTAAGTGCCGTGCCATGTGCGTGCAAGTTGATAGGCTCAGCTTTATCCAATCCTTCATACCTATGACAAGTTTAATTTGGATTCTTCAAATAGTTCTTAAATTACCTCATCCCAAAATTGATTGTGGATGGAGAGACAACCCCAAAACATAATACCTCCTGCCACATTTTGTGGAGGAGGCATAAAAAGCCAATGTATTTTGTAAGAGTTTGTATTTTTTAATATTTTTTATTTTGCAATGAATTTCTGATAAACAAAAAGTTTTGTTAGCATTGAGGGGGCTTAAGTTTCCTAATTTTTGTGCGATGACCTGCTTAAAGGACAAGTTCACCTTCATAAACATAAGGATTGAGAGAATGCAGCAATATTAGTAGAACACATCAGTGAAAGTGTGGGGAAAATTAGACAATCGATGCAAAAGGTATGAATTTTTAAAATTTTTGTGTTGGAACTGCTGGATGAGGAGATTACTACAGCTTGTGATGTCATATGCGTACAACAGTATAAAGAAAATGTAAAGAAAATTCAACATATTTTCATTTTTGTCGCATGATAAAAGAGCACTTGACTTGCCTCTTTCTAAAGGCAGGGGGAATGATATTACCCATAACATATGTCAATAACGAGTCAAGGGAATGTGTACTTTTTTTTTTTCAAAAGATGAAATTTTGTGAAATTCTCTTTTATATTTTCCTTATATCGTTGTACTCATATGACATCATACGCTGCAGTAGTCTTCTCATCCAGCAGTGACTGCACGAAATCTTCAAAAATTCATAATTTGTGAAGGGATTGTCTGATTTTCCTCAAACTTTCAATGATGTGTTCTACTAATATTGCTACATTCTCTCAATCCTTATGTTTATGAAGGTGAACTTGTCCTTTAATACCACCAGAAGAATTGAATAATCCAAACAATTCGGGCACAGCTACCCATTCAATATGCTATTAAACCAGTGTTGTATGTCTTATTCAACCTCAATAAAACTGTCGCTTAACTTGTACAAAGTGGATGTATGTTGACCAATTTTTACTACTAATTAAGTTCATGCAGCAGAAAAATCAAAATGCAGCTGATGAACAACAAACGAGGAAAATCATACTGCTCTAGAAGCAAGTGCAGTTCAAGAAGAAAAAATGGCCTCTACAGTTGCAAAAGAGATGAACCAAGATGGGATGCATGATACCAGAACTGCATATGCTTCCTCCTGCATTCTAAAATAGCATTTATACCTAGACCCCGTTTACAGTGCGAGGCTCGGCCGCGGCCGAGTCTACCTTCATTTCGTAAACGCGCAAAAGGCCAAATGCGAGGCCAAAATTGGCCTCGCTGTGGAGGTGGTCTCGGCCGCGGCTGAGCCCGGCCTTTTCTCAGTATAAACGCAAACTGGGCCAAATGCACGGCCAATTTTAGTCTGGCTTCCACACCCTCTGCCAGTATCTTTCGCTATTCAGGATGTTAACCCCCTCAACGTCGAAAACTAGTATAGTTTAAGGTGGTTTTGTCCTGCAAAGGATTTTTTCCTTCGGCAAAGGCCTTTGCCCGTACGGCGACTTTGTTGCCACGGAATTTAGTTGGCAAAGGGTCTGAAAACCAGACAATACCAAATTGCGTTTGTTTACAAGCAGAGCGCCACTACGACAAAATATTGAAAGGTTTGAATCAAAAGCGTGGCCGAGCCCAGCAGTGTAAAAGGACAAAATTCCGGGGCTCGGCCGCGCAATTGAGGCCGGGCTCGGCCGCGGCCGAGCCGTGGCCAAGCCTGGCCCCGCACTGTAAATGGGGTCCTACTGAAAGAGGATGAGGGCAAAGGAGTGAAACAAATAGGTGGATATCATATGGCTGATGAAAATAAGATGGTTGTAATTTGACATGAACTTTTTATGCAGGCAAGTATGTATTTGCCAAATTTTCACCTGTACTGCAAAGACTCTTCTGTCACAGTAATTAATTCTTCCGTAATCCCAAAGGTACCACTTTCAGAAAAATAAAAATCTATCTTGAAGTGTAGTCACCAATTCATTTCTACCCACAAAACCACAACAATCAGTTCCATCTTTTAATAGCATAACACAGACACACGGTGATATAACCTCTCTGTATAGTGTATCACACACAGTCATGAATAATTTCGTAAACACAATCCTGTCATGAATCTCCAACATGATCACATCCAGGATATGGCTTTGGGTCAGTCCTATTGTTTGGATTGCTGGTGGCACCATAGAGCCAAACCTCATCAACTCCCTCTCCTTTTGATGCCAAAGGCTCCCAATTTGGCACAGGAAAACGGCATGCAACCACAGATGCTGTTGGCTTCATCTCCTGTGAGATCTTCTCCTCTAAAGCATTCATCTGGCAGAGAAAGCAAACAAACAAAATAAAGCAGTGGGAACACAGTCACCACCATGCATGCTGGATCTAGTGAAACAAATAAAGACACATACGTGTATAAAAATTGAGATTGTTTTTCACTCTTCCAAAAGTTGTTTCTAGAACATATAAAGTCTCTTATTGGCTCTGAGGAAAATCTTGTAATTTGTCTAATCATGTAATCCAACATTTCAGAATTTGGCTTCTGTTGTATTCTTTTTGACATTACCTTCATATTTTCTTGATGAAAACTGTGAATACTATTTTCACATTACCAGCCAGTGAGCAATTAACCACTGTTGATGGCGCATGGCAAAGGATGTTGACATCCCTCAGTCTATGCGCAACAAATCATCATGACTAAGTTCTTATGCTAATACATTCACAATATTTTTTCCAAAATTAAACATACAGTACATGCTACATCATCACATGCTTTTAGAACTATAAACACATGATAATTATGTTTTTGTTTTTTGCTTTTTGTATCTGACTTAAGTACAATCATCTTTTTTTCTTTTTTTTTTGTGAGGCAATTCCTGCTGAACTGTAAAGTAGTGATAAGAAACACTGGTGTTGAGGATTGACAGTTACAGCATGATTGGGATCACTTGCAGGGCAGCTACTGTAAAAGCTGTTATTTTCACGAATTTCGCAAATCACATTTGGATCGCTAATTTAACAACACGCAAAAATGTACCCCTAATGGTACGTTATTGCGTAACTCTTCCGAACGAACAAAATTTGTGCTTGCAATTGCGCAATGCCAGACTGCAGTGCTATCCATTTAACCATGTAACGTGTGGGACAGTGCTGCCACTGACATGTGTGTGTGTGTGTGTGTGTACGCATCATACACAAACATTGTGACCGCGAGCTGCGGTGATTGGAGGAGAGCGGCCAAAAGACGCGTGGCTCTTTTGGCCTCTCTTCACGCGCATGCACACTGTGAGTGCGCGTCCATTTCGGCACTGATCGTAAGCTCTCGTGGCTCGGACAGCCATTTTGGGTCAGGTGATTTAGACTCCAGCGTGTGTTCGCTGACCCATTGAGCCAGTGCTATTCTCATTCGGTGTCACGACATTTGATACAGAATTGGGGAGGCAGCGTGTTGCGTTCGTCTCTGTGCCGCACAAACCACTCACTACGATTGTAAGGCTTTAATAGAGCATTAACGTACGCGTCAGCATCGATTCGCGAAAACAACATCACGCAAAAATGTCTATGACCTCGTTATTTGCGAAAATATCTGTACGCGAAAATAACAGCGTATACAGTATTTATCACACCAGTAGCAGCAATAACACCTAACTTGAACTCGCCCTATGGCATACAGTGGACTCCCGTTATAACGAAGTCCTCGGGACCGGCAATTTTCTTTCGTTATATCGAAATTTCGTTATAACCGAATGAATAAACAATAAAAGTACATAGAGTTGATAATGTTGCGGCCCTCAATTTTACTTCGTTGTAACCGGAATTTCGTTATAACCGTGTTCGTTATAACGGGAGTGCACTGTATTACAAATAAAATTCATTTAAAAAAGGGGAAAAATGTCATTACCTAACTAATGTATGATTTCATTTGGGTGGTTGTTTTAACAGGACTTCTACATGACTGACTACAACATGAAAGGTCAATCAAATAAGATTTCAATGAATGCCAACTCATAATCAGTGGTGGAGAAAGTTCCTAAACAGTTGAGTCTCTGTCTTCTGCAAGCCCATTAATATTTTCTTATGTCTGATGGCAATAGACATTAATATGGAATGTATCATTTTTTAATCAAACTGCTTTATGGTTCAGCAGCAAGAAATAAAATGAATTCATCAAATTCCCAGAATTGCATGGTCATTAACAGCACAGAAATATTGCACATAAAAAATTAATCAACCCTAATGGTTACGTAATGAGAAATAAGTGTTACAAATGTACTTGTTACTGGTTTCTCACCCAAACCGAAATTTGAATTACTTTAGTAATATCAACGTTGTTCTTACCATTTGTGACACACCAAATATGACAATGACATCAAATTTCCCCAGGTCAACATTCCAAAGATTTGTACGATGAAATGAGGTTCTCTGCTGGATGCCAGCTTGTCGAGCTGCGATCCGAGAATACCAGACAAGCCAAGGGTTGAGTTCGTAGCCTATGCCATGGTAGCCTTGCTTTGCTGCCTCAATAACCTTGAAAGACAACACACAGGGCTTGAAATAAGATTTTTGAAGGACAAGGCCACATTTACAAGGGCACTTTTTAGCTGGGGCAAAGTGGCCTTGGATACCCCAAAATTTCAAGGGACATCCAGGCATTAGTAAGGGCATTAAGACCACTTTTAAAGGGCAGCTAATGTTGGTCAAAAGTGCACCAAGATATTTTTTTTTTTTTTTTTTTGATAACAACTAGCGCAATGTAAGGCAAACTGGGACCAGAATTGCAATACTTAGTATAACACACACACACATTTTATACAGGGCTGGAAATAAAATCTCTGAAGGTCAAAGCCACTTTTTTTGCACTTTCAGCTTGGGGGCAAAGTGGCCATGGATACCCCAAAATTTTAAGGGGCATCAAAGTCATTTGAAAGAGCATTAACCCTTTGAGGACGAGTGATGACTATACTCGAGCAAGTGTCTATGGAAAATACCTGCTGTAGCAAAATCAGTCCGTCCTATAAACAGGTTAAGGCCACTTTCAAAAGGAAGCTAATTCCTATTTACTTTCTTCTTGGGGAGTGGGAGATAATTAAGAATTAAGAAATGAAGAAAAGAAGAGAAATAGCCTTATTCTAGGCCCATTAAAAAAAAGAAACAGAATCATATCACATTTGAAATCCTGCCAGTGGTCTTGCCTCGGATCTTCGGCTTGTGCTAGCTTCGAAACATTCTTTCCTTATCATTCCCCCAGGCCCCAGAGTTGTTTATGACCTCCAGGAAGGCACCAGTGTGTGGTTTCTGATCTCTACTCCCCCTTTCCCAAGTCACATGGCACCTATCGTTGGATTTTTCTTTCTCCTTTTTTTTTTTTTTTTTTTTTTTGGTCAAGATGGTGTTCACACACTGTACCACCTCATGACTACATGTTTTGTTTAGTTTAAATAGTTTGTGTTTTTTTCCCCTAAATATTCAAAATCCTCTATCATATCTACACATGGAGCATGCAGAGTCACCTAAAGGCAGCTAACTGCAACGAGAAAACAGCAGGCAATTTTCTTCTGCTACTGTAAACTAAAAGTGAATATTTTTGCACGACCAATTTTTTTTTTTGCTGGGCCCGGTAAGAAGAGTATCGCATGTTTTTTTTATACCGTGGAATCAAGACATCAACTACTGGAATATGGCAAGCAAAAAAAGAAAAGAAAAGAAGAATATCCTGTGCTTTACTTGTTGGGCTAGTTTCTACTAGATCTAGGTCTAGTTGTGCGAAATGTGCTAAAATTTGGGCAAAAATTTGACCACAGCGAAAATGTTCAATTTTACAGTACCATTACTTTTTTAATACTGCCAAAAACACTCAACTTTGTGATCACCACAGAACCCAAAACAATTTAATAAAGAGAGGGGCATGATTGATGGCCAAAAGAAAAACGGCACACCTACATTGTAAATTGGAATACCACTACCAGGTGGTGTTGACCTCGGCCGACTAACGTTTAGACCTAGCTCACGTACTGGCACACTGTCACTGAGCTGACTTGACTGTATAGTGTAGTCATATCAAAACCAACCAGGACACCGTTTTTCTCCAACGAAATCATATTGTCACATCATCACAAGCCTGCTATATTTCTAGAACACATACATTTTGTATACCAAATTCTAAATCTACTCACGATTCTTCCGTCCCCACTTCCAAGATCGACCAGTAAGCCTTTTCCGCTAGTCCCATCTACTGTGTTATGTGTTTGTTGATATACTGCGGTCCTTCGAAGTATGGAGAAGACATTGGCAACTTGGCCCGTGGTTGCGGGGACATAGGGAAGACAGACCCGTCTAAACGCTGGAAGCACAAACGGCGTCGTAACAGCGTATAGGCCGCCCACAACAGCCCCCGTAACACCAATTATAATCGCTCCTTTCCCCAGTTTCTTGCGCTTACTGTGGTCATTTGCATTTAAAGTGGCCATAGGTGAATTTACACTCATGACAAACCACAGTCCCACGTAATAATGCTAATATTCATAAACCTAGTTATAGAGCATGTTACATGATTGACCGAAAGATCGGTCTGTATCTGTCCGTCGGGGAATGTTCCGCGGAGACTACGTCTGGCATTCACGGATCCCCGGCCCCTCCGTATACAGAGGACAGCGTCAATGGCAAAATATAAAAGAGTCCTCCGGACAGACTGATCTTTCTGTCTAGTTACATGATAGCAGACTTCACCTTTCACGTGTCATGGAACATCACGCTAAAGTGCTATCCGCTATCCGCTATGGGGTCGGGCTAACTCGGCCCACGGGACATCTCGTCCCACCCGTCGAGGGTGGGCCGAGTTGTCCCACCCGTTGGTATCGATAGTGATCGTGAGCGCTTGTCTGTGTTTGAGTTTATTTTGTCTTTATGACGTCTTTTCTAACCGTAATTTTTATGGAATTGTATTAATAATAATAATAATAGTGAGACTCTTATAAAGCGCACATTTCTACCTTAAAAAGATACTCATGGCGCTATAGAACAGAGTACATATTGTGTCACGTTACAACAGTATCACAGAAACTAAGACAATAAACCAACAAACAATAGGCCTACATACGTACACATACTATACATACAGGTATACAATATTGTTAATTTAAATTGAAAATATATGTCTTGAGATTCTTTTTGAAACCATCAATGGAAGATGCTTCTCTAAGAGATTTTGGTAGGGCATTCCATAGTTTTGGGCCCATATATGAAAACTGGGCCCGATCCCCCCAATTATGCTTGATTCGAGGTACCTGTCAATTTTAGCGAGTTTGATGAACGGAGATTACGTGGTGGTTGGTGAAGATGACGAGTATTTTGAAAGTAGACAGGGGCAAATTTGTGCAATGTACGGTAAACAAGAAGAAGAATCTTGAAGTTAATACGTTTTTCTACAGGAAGCCAGTGTAGGAACCGAAGTATTGGGGTACTAGTATGCACAGTTTTCTTCTTGAAAGTAAGTAATCTAGCGGCACAATTCTGAAGACGTTGCAGTTTACTGAGTTCTTTTTGTGGAAGGCTGCAAAACAGAGAATTGCAGAAATCTAGACGAGGCGAAATAAGAGCATGCATCAGTTTTTCTGCTGCTGATCTAGTTAAATATCTCCGAATTGAGCCCAGGTTACGCAAATGAAATCTTACAGATTGGGATACGGAAATGTGGTCTTTGAATGTCAGATTTGCATCATAAACAACACCAAGATTACGAACTTTGTTCGAAGGCTTGATATTACTATTGCCAATTCTAACATAACATGTATCAGAATTCACTTTAGACAACATCTGTTTGGATCCTATCAGAATAAATTCTGACTTACTGTCATTAAATTTGAGACCATTTCTTTCCATCCATCAATACATAATTCCAATCGTTTTACAGCTACAGAGAGTTCAGTCCTAGTTGGTGAAAAAGATACAAATGTATATCATCTGCATAACAGTGATACTGAATGTCGTGTCTTTCAAAAATGTGTCTAATCCTTGAAAGATATAGTGAGAATAGAAGTGGTCCACCTACAGACCCTTGCGGGACACCGCAAGTAAGTGCAGTCGGATCAGAGTTACTGTCATTGATCTTAACATATTGTGAATGGCTGGTAAGGTAAGATTGGGACCACTCTAATGCAAGTCCTGTGACACCAACAGATCTGAGAGTCTGGGTGAGAATGGAATGGTCAACAGTATCAAAAGCTGCCGACATATCAAGTAAAACAACTGCAGTGATATTCCCAGCATCCATCTGTCTCAAACATTGATCTGTTAGGTCAGTAAGTAATGTCTCTACACTATGATCAGGGCAATACGCTGATTGGTGGCTATCAAGAAAATCATTCTCCTGCAAGTAGTCTCGTAGGCGTGAAAAGGAAACACGTTCAAGCGCGCCGGAACACTTCTGGTTTTGGGGGGGCAAAATGTCAACGGGGGCACATTTATGTGCGATGTGAGATCCTCGGCGCGGGAGCGGAGCGAGCAAGCGGGGGGGGGGGGGGGGGGTGTGGAAAGGGGGATTTCCCCCCCCCCCCCCCCCACTGTAGGGAGCTTTTGTAAAACAGGGTACAAAAGTCGCGTTTATAGACCATTAAAAAGCAAATTTCTGAGGAATTAAACATAGTGAAAAATAATCAATGCGAAGGACTATGATTCATACGGGAGTACATAATAATGTGATGGTGTGAGATCCTCGGCGAGGGAGCGAAGCGACCGAGCGGGGGGAGGGTGTGGGAGGGGGGATACCCCCTCCCACGGTAGGGACTTTTTGTAAAAACAGAGTATAAAAGTCGCGTTTATAGAGAATTTAAAGTAAATTTCTAGGGAATTGACATATTGAAAAAATCAGTTGGAAGGACTATGATCATAACATACGGGAGTACATTAATAATGTGATGGTGCGAGATCCTCGGCGAGAGAGCGAAGCGACCGAGCGGGGGGAGGGTGTGGGAGGGGGGATACCCCCTCCCACGGTAGGGACTTTTTGTGAAAACAGAGTACACTTGTATAAAAGTCGCGTTTGTAGAACATTTAAAAGCAAATTTCTAGGGAATTAACATATTGAAAAAAAATCAGTTGGAAGGACTATGATCTTAACATACGGGGGTATATTATGTGATGGTGTGAGATCCTCGTCGAGGGAGCGAAGCGACCGAGCGGGGGAGGGTGTGGGAGGAGGATACCCCCTCCCACGGTAGGGACTTTTTGTAAAAACAGAGTATAAAAGTCGCTTTTATAGAGCATTTTAAATCAAATTTCTGAGGAATTAAACATAGTAAAAGAAATCACTGCGAAGGACTATGATAATAACTTATGAAAACTTTTCATTTTACTATAAGTACGGGCAGAACGAGCGAGCCACTTTCACTTTGCAATTTATCTGAAATGTACTCATTAAAAGCTTAAACGTGATCGCATCGTTCGAACAATGAAAAATATTCTTATACTGCTAGAAAACAAAGAAGAAAATGAAAAATGTAAGGTTTACTAAAGGTATGTTTCAGCGGGCACACTCGAGGACACGAGGCTACCATCTATGCACTAAATTTACTCATATGTTCCTATTAGTGTATATAGATACAATACTGTATGTTGTTAGTGTATTATAATTTTCGCCCCATTAGGGGCGAAAATTTTTGCATTTTCAGTTATGAAATTACTACATTTAGACAAGAAATATGCCTTTATTGTTCATTTTGGTCTTTAAATCAGTGATTAATTATTTGTTACAGGGGGCACTTTGGGGGGGGGGGGCAAAAACTCGTTTTGCCCCCCCCCCCAACATTTTGTTTGGGGGGGCAAGTGCCACCCCTGCCCCCCCCCCCCCCCCCCCGCTTCCGGCGCCCTTGAACACGTTTCATAACTTTGCTAACAAATGGCAGGTTTGAAATTGGTCTATAGTTGTTTAACACGTTCTTATCTAAATGAGGTCTTTTGAGGGTTGGAAATATCACCGTTGTTTTCAATTCATTTGGCACAACACCTGCTGCAAAACTGCCATTTATTATGCTCGTAATGGCAGGGGCAGTCACTGATACACATTTTTTTTTTTTTTTATCAGATCCGTACAAAAAGGGTCTAATTCACATGACTTATTTGGAGACTTCATAATCATATTCTTAACCTCAGTTACAGAGGTTGGATTTAGTGAGTCTAATTTTGAAGTAGTTGCAACTTCAGCTTCACTTTTAACCACACGGACACATGGTAAGGATAAGCGTATATTCGCTATCTTATCGGCGAAAAACCGATTAAACTGGTTTAGCCAATTCTTTGTCAGAATCATGCTCAGGTAGAGGGGATTTCTGTTTTCTGCCAAGAAGCTTGTTTACAACCTGAAAGAGTTTCTTTGTGTCTTTTCCACAGTCATTAACTTGTTTAGAGTGATATTCAGTTTTCGCTTTCCTGAGTAGTGAACAGACATACTGACGGTGTTTACAATACAACTGCCTATCAATCTCTAACAACGATTTCCTCCATTTCTTTCTAATTGCCTTCGACGCAGTTTCGCACTTGCAATTCCTTCATTGTACCATTGAGTGTTTGGGCGAAGGGTAATACAGCGCTTCTGGATAGGAGCGTACTTGTCCAGAACCATCGACAAAGTAGAGTTATAATTGCTGATAGCTTTTTCAACATTTTCAGCACTTGAGCAATTAAAAGGAAGAGATTCCATCATCGGATCTTCACGCAGCATACCAATGTTGATTGATCGCACTTTCCGGGTTGATATCATTTTCTTGTAGGAGATTTTGACAGGAGTGTTGATTTCACACATTATGGCAGCGTGGTCAGAGATGCCCTCACAGACCCTGATATTTTGGACAGTTGTCACATCATCTTGCCTTGTCATGAGCAAATCAAGTATATGCCCTCGGGAATGTGTGGCTTCTTGTATATGCTGCTGAAGATTATGACTAGCCATCAGGGTGGTGTTTCATCAACGAGTTCGTCGGAGTTTTCACCGACAAATTTGCTATCAGCCAATCAGACCAAGGATTTCATTAGCTTTTAACAGTTGTCAGTGTAAATCCTTGCGTCTGATTGGCTGATAGCAAATTCGTCGGTGAAAACCTCCGACGAACTCGTTGATGAAACGCCCCCCAGATCTGTGAACTTTAGGCGAAGGAAGATCGATCTGAATGTTGAAATCACCTGATACTATGAGGTCACTTCTCCGTGGAAGTTGTTCATCCAGAAGAGTAGAAAATTCTTTAAGGAAATCATTGAATTGGTTTGGATTAGGAGGTCTATATACTATCATCAGGTGAACATTCCTTGTCTTATGCAGAATTTCAATCTCGGTCAACTCGAAGGTGTTATAGTTGCATGAAAAGCTGATGATAATGTTCCAGATTGCTCCGGATGAGTACTGCAACACCGCCGCCTCTCTTGTGCTCACGTGGAACATGTCGGAATAAAAATCCACTTGGAGTAAGAAGGCCAACCGTAGCAACATCATCTGGCGACAGCCACGTTTCGCATACACCAATGACATGAAGATCATTCTCAGTTGCAAAATCAATGAAATCTGCAGGTTTATTTTTCAGTGATCTTGCATTCATCATACAGAAGGAGATATTCTTTCTTGACTGAGGACGCTGAAATCGTTTCTCATGACATTGCTCATTACTTTGCTTTGCTGTGGAATTAGATGTACTAGAAGCAGGAGAACTTGACTGCCAGCGAGTCATATGCCCATTCAATCTCTTTATACTTTTTCCTCCACAATAAGGCTTTCCTTTCTTTGTAATACCGAGATCAGTTATTATATCCAAAATATTATCATCCAGTTTACACCATTTTCCTGTGGTAGAAGGTGCTACCAGTGGTTTCTTCAAATAATATTTTCCAACTTTTGGGGGATACAACGACGTAGAAATGAAATTTCAGACGTTTTTATCGCGGTTCGCGATCCCCATAGGTGAACGTTCATATCTGCGCGGTGGGCTAACTCGGCCCACTAAGTTTTAGTTGCGTTTTGTCAAAAAAATCTCCGTAAAACTATCAATTTTATCATGTATGAAGGTGTATTCAGGGTTCCTTCAACTAATTTCATCTTCGAAGGAGTTTAATTTTGCGCATATTTTTACGTCGTTTTATCCCCCAAAAGTTGGAAAATATTATTTGAAGAAACCACTGAACACAATTCCATAAAAATTACGGTTAGAGAAGACGTCATAAAGACAAAATAAACTCAAACACAGACAAGCGCTCACGATCACTATCGATACCAACGGGTGGGACAACTCGGCCCACCCTCGACGGGTGGGACGAGATGTTCCATGGGCCGAGTTAGCCCGGATCCAAAAACGAGGTGGGTGACGTCCTCGGAGCTCAACAAACGAGGTAGGCCTACATTCAACAGGAATCAGTGGATCACGAATCAATCCGTCCGTCCAGTGGAAGATTTTGCGCCCTTACCGTGTGCTGAAGCTCCTTTAACTTCTTAAGTCAATAGGGGGAAAGAGGAGAAAATGTCAGGAAGAGGTGCTTCATCGTTGTGGATGGGTGATGTGAGTATTTTGGACTAGGTTCCTAGATCTAATTTGTACATTGTCTTTGTCTTGTCGTTATCGCAGCGCGCAGTAGACAAGGAGCATTGTTTAGTCCCATGCGTGAATATTCCTGTCAAGTCCACATTGATTTTAACTTCGTAATTAAATCGAGAAGTTAATAGGCCCTACCATCATAGGCAAACTCGGTAGTTTGAGGACGTAATTAAGGTATGATTATGTCTCCTGCTATGATTATCTTCGGGTCCTGCTATCTAGAGTAAAATACCCCGTTTGCGGCAGGCTTTGTTGTAGGGTGGGACATCCAATTAGAGTTCTACCGGACATTGCCGGACGCTTTTTTCTTCGTGGCTTTGAATTCCGTACTCAGAGGATGAAATTTCGGCTGAAAATAACATCACTTATTCACAGACTCCTGGAAATTACGAATTCAGCCAACTTATGTTTTTAGAAAATATGCTTCAAACATAAATTTACCCCTCTAAAAAAGTTGTCTTTTTGCGCGGTGCAAAATTGCATTGTATAAATTTACCGCCTATCTGGACACGATTTTCGCAATGAAATAGGTCTAATCGACATCTTTCGCACCTAGTCCTTGCACCAGAATCACAATTTATCCCACAAATCACCGTACACATTCTCACCGAGCGGATGACAAAGAAAAAATCGGCAAATGAGGTTCAAATTTCGTATTTTACGGTAAAATGTCTGTCTTGAACATTTCGAACAGTTGCACGCAATAAAACCTTGTGAGAAATCGATAACTGGTTAGGCTAACTCTAACTACTTCTAGTTTACATGCTTTGTCTATGGGAGCTGCACGTGCGGGTGACATGTTGCCGGCCCCTTAGCGCACAACTATTCCGCATCGTTCGCGTTTGAGGACGATAGCTACAAATTTCTGATACAGTGATATCGATCAGTGAACTTTTGGTTCTATTGGCATCTTCAGCATTTTTCCTGTATGTGAGTGGGATTTCTTCTTCTTCTTCCAGGTAGAGTGCAGCTTCAAGTTTTGAAGATTATCGCATAGAATTTCAGTCGTGAAATGTGATTCAAACATGCATAAATATTAACTATGATGAGGTGCGGGTCACTCAACTATAAATTTAAGGTAAAATGTGAATTTCTTTGTGTTTTTACATTTTTATGTTGTGTTTTTTGCGATTTTGGTCTTCACAAAGTTCTTTGAGGCTAATCTATGAAGTCTCGCGCGTACAGAATGTCATTAGTACGCAAAAATGTGCGTGTCCGGTAATACCATGGTGTCCGGTGACACCATGCTTGCCTTGACACCATGCTTGCCTATACAGGGTCCCTGTTTGCGGCAGTGGACATTGGCAATTTCATTCATTGACATTGATGAAAAGGCCCAGTTGGGTGTCATCCTGCCGCATATTGGGTATTTTACTCTAATTGTTATTCCATCCAATCAGACACGTTGCGCGTTGTTAGAAGCCAAAATGATAATTACGCACGCAAATATGCCCTCAATGCGCGCTCCTCCACACCCCCTGTATTAATTTACACTGTATACAACCCAAGAGCTCCATGCGCACACTCAAGTCTTTGATTACAACCCTTCACCCATGCACGTGATCAGATCTCAACCTCTTTGCTCACATAAAATGACAAAATTCCTCGAAGATTGCCTATATTTCTGTTTTCTCTGAATTCTACGGATGCTATGACAACAAGATCGATTCAACTGCTCCTCGGTTAACCGAAGACGGTAAGCATTGTTGTGGCCGAGAAAAACCGCTGTAATGCGTGATATCGGAGTAGTTAATGACACTCTTTGGTATCATTACAGTAAGTTTTCCATTAACTTTCATACTTAATTACACACTCAGAATAGCGATTTGTAATTGAATCTGTGATTAAGTTCTCTTAGAAGTGCATGCGCATAAGACTTTCCCGCCAAAGTGCTTGTTGTCGTGGTAGTACTTAATTAAACTCTCAGAATACCAGTTCGGTACGGTAATGAAGTGCTAATTACACCTTAATTAAGCCCTCAGAATATGGCCCCTGTATACACTGTATGGAGACCATGTAGACACTAATGTTACATTTTGTGTGTAACTTTTTGAGACATGGCCTCCTGTCTGAGTCGTGTTAACTCCTACAACTGTACATGTAGCTAGGCTCCTTTCATGACCATGACCTTGACCTTGACCGAAAGATCGGTCTGTATCTGGTCGTCGGGGATATGTTCCGCGGAGACTGCTTCTGGCTTCATGGATCACCTCCAGAGGAGAGCGATAATGTCAAAAAAATAAAAGACTCCTCTGGACAGACGGGATCTTTCTGTCTATTCATGACCTAACCCCGCCCCGCGGGGCTCCTTAATGCAGTTATACTGTGGGAGCGCTCTGATTCAAAAGAATGCTATCTCTGTATGGTGAAAAAAAACCCAGAAATTTTCGCACCTCTAGTATAAGTTTCGTATTTTACCAGCAAAAGGCTTACTTTTATAATATACATAATTTCTTACAAACAAGTCCATACCTCGGAGATACCTTTTAATGCATACACAGCCTTGCCACTGTACAGAAGTGTTGGCATCTGGTAGGGCTAAATCAATCTACATGCACTACTGCACAATGATTCTGTATTGAAAAATTTTGGTCATGCGGTCAAAGGTCAAGTGAAAATGTTAGAATGTTACAATATTTCCCATTAGAATACCTCAAAGTACTGTCATTAAAATTGGATGTTATGAGTTAGTGATTTTATGAAAAATTGTTGGTCATGTTGACTCATGATATGGTCAAAGATCAAGTGAAAATGCTCAAATTCCTTAATACATGTACTGTACCTGCTCTGTTAAACAATTTAGCCATCTATCCAAATGAATCCTATTTCAAGGAGTGTGATAATTATGCCCTTTTTTTTCTGGCCAATCATGTGATACTGTCCTCTCACATTGTCAAGACTCTAGAACTATTGGGAGAATCATGTGAAATTATGGAAGCATACTAGTTGCCATAACATTTCTCGTTCTTAATCTTACATGTATTTTGTCACATGTTTTATATGTATACGTGCTCTCCCCCCCCCCCCCAAAAAAAAAAAAAAAAAAAAATCACATTGTGCATTCTTATTTCTCTACTCAGATTGATGCCTACATGGATGAACGAGTCATCAATGAGGCCTTCAGTATGATGGGAGAGCATGTCTTGGCTGTCAAGCTTCTCAAGGACCACAAGACAGGGTGAGGGTGTTATCAATATTACAGCTTCCAAACCACACTATGTACAATTCCTGTTGCTAGCAGGATGGTATTCCTTGCTATAGAATCACTCTCAGAACACTGGAAATGGAAAGTGCAAATTGATGTGAACACAATCATTTTAGATGACGATTAATAGATTACTGAATGGAGCTCAACTCGTCTTTTTGTATTTTATGTGTCTAATTATGAGCATTGAGCCATCGTATAAAAGAATGTTTATTGTCATTAGCATACATCAATTCTGCAATGAATCTTGTCCCAAGTCCATATCAAACACTTTCCATATAGTTTGTCTGGTCATTCAGAAAAGAATCATAACAGTTTAGCCTGTGACTGCTGGCTTGTCAGGGTCCAATCACTCTGTAGGGGACTCACTTTAATCAAAACTCAACTTGTTCTGAGGATGTTGTAGGTGGGTTTGTATGTCATAGAAAAATAAACAAGAATTTGGACAAGATTATTTATGATAGTTGCCCATGAAAGTAACCATTGTTCTCTTTAGTCATTTCACAGGAGCTTCCTTCCAATTACTGTGAAAGTTCTATGCTCCTCCTCTTCCTGCTGCTACATTTGCAGAGATGAATGAATGCATGCAGCCAAGAAAGTGCTGACTAATCCGACAAGAAATGTATACAAGATCAATGTTGCAGTAACTGTCTGGCTTAGGTGTTTTCTCAAAATTGAATATTGAGTATATATTCGAATAAGTGTAACATGTGCTTGATCTCATCGGCAAGCATAAACATTGAGTCTGCAATCTATCCAACATGAGATTTAATCTTTGGGTGGCGCTAGAGTTAGGATCCAGATTATTAGTGAATAGATATAAGTCATGTAATCTGACTATCCCCTTAATGAATTGATATAATGGCATTGGTGTAAAAGTTTCCCATCATTGCATTTTAGTAGGTTTGTCTAGCTTGCATAATGACTAGTTTTGTACTTGATTTGTTGATTGTTTGTTTGTTTGTTTTTACTTTTCTATTAGGCAGAGGTTAGTGGACTGGTGTCAAGTGCATATGGTTACAACATACTAATTCATTATTTGTGTTTTTGGATGCAATGCCATAGCCATAGTTTGTATCATCAATAGCATGAATGAAGATTTCTATCTTGCTTTGTTTCTTTACATGTTTAGGCAGAACAGGAACTACTGTTTTGTTGAGCTGACATCAAAGGAAGCAGTGAATTTGGCTCTCAGGAGACTCAATGGTCTCCCACTCCCCAATTACCCAGCTGTAAGTAAACATGTCGTCTTCCAAAGAAAGTGAAATAATGCCAGTTAGACTAACTTGTAACTACTCCCCTTCAAATTTATGGTGTCATCACCTTTGCCTAACCACACTTTAATAGAAGCTACTGTGTATGCATCCTATTTCAATTTTGAAAACTGTTGATGATATTCCATTGTGTATTTAATCATTTTTCAACAAATGAGAGATGGTATGTATTACTGCTGTTTTTGGTAGATGCACAGTATGAAATGTGTTTCCTTTGTTATGAATATCTTAATTTTATGACAAGATCTTCACATGTCATATGGTACCATCAGAGGTTGTAGGATTTCCTGATCTGTTTCAAATAGTAATTGCATATAAATGAACAAGGGTAGAGCAGCAGAACACAGTTAAATCAGATGACTGATGGATTCTATTATTGAAATTAAGACATATTGTTGATACCGACCTTGTGTAGCCGGTCACATTGCATGACTGCTTACAAGTCCTTTAAAAAAAAAAAAAAAAAAAAATCATGCTTTGCTTTCCAAATATGGATAATTAGTCTGAGGAAGATTTCATTGGTCACATCTTTCATGCTTCATGAATTCTTTTCCCTCAGTGGCGAATGTACTGGGAGGGTTTCGTCGGGCTTACCTTCCCCCGCCCCCGCCCCACCCCAGCATAAAGTTAAATCTGCCCCTGTACCTTCCCTACACATGTCCTGCTGCCAGAAAGTCTTTGGTGTTGTGTTTCTGTTAATGAGCATTTACCTCGTATGAACATTTGCCTCATACATCGTAATCTCCTTATGTTCTCTATGTGTGTGTGCATGTGTGTGTTGTATTTTGTTACAGAAACGGTTCAAGCTTAATTATTCATTACGTGATCACAATGCTGCTCAAACTCAAATGCAAGCAGATGCAGGCTCCACACCATCACCATATGGGTGAGTACTTTCCGTCCATCACTCCCACACTAAGGGGGTAGGGGAGCTTGGAATTCTAAGGGGGTAGGGGAGCTTGGAATTATTAACTCAAAATGAAGTTGGTGCTGCTTCAAATGTTGCTTTGATAGGATGATGTTCACTTGAAGAGAATGTGGTGCCTAAAAAAGGCAATGAGCCAACAGTTTCACATAGCTACTACACTGGTATCTATCTCGGGATTTTTTTTTTCTTTTTAACGGAGGAAACACAGGTAAATTCCTGCAAATTCTGAATTCACTTAATATTTGAATGATCTTTTGAATTTACCTTTAGAACCACACTCAATTGAGCAGTTTAGTCTTTTATGAGCAAGGAATAATTGTGTCAGATTATAAGAATGAGAAAACTACAGAAGAAAAATCTTTCTTCATATGCCAGAAGGAAATCAAAGATTCTACATCCAAAATGTTTCTCCTCTCATATTCATCATTTAGACGAGAGTATTCTGTCTATGTTGGAAACCTGTCTACATCTACAACTGATGAGGAGCTGCTTTCCGTGTTCTGTCACTATAAATCAATCAAAGAAGCAAAAAGTGAGTATTAGCACAAAGTGCAACAATTCTGTTATCTTGTGTGGAATAATATCCTAATTTTGGAGACACATCAACATGTTGTTAGCAGTCATAATTCAGTAATATGTCCATTGATTAGACTCAAGTTCATTTAGTACTTGATGACCTGGGATAACCCCTTGTTGTGTTATGACTATAATATGTCATGAAGTTGTCAGTAGATATATTTATGAGCCGTGATGCAAGAAAAGGGCCCTTAGCGCTGTCGTGCACAAACGCCATAAAATGACGCGGAAGTTTGAAAAAAACCAATACGCGCAGACTAAGATCAGCTAGCTAGCTGCCCACGCATGCATAGATGCATCAAAAAGAGGTAGGATTTGGACAAAACATGCTTTTTTTTTAGCTCACCTGAGCCGAAGGCTCAAGTGAGCTATTGCGATCGCTCTTCGTCCGGCGTCCGGCGTCCGTCGTCCGTCGTGCGTAAACTTTTACATTTTCATCTTCTTCTTGAGAACCCCATGACCGATTTTCACCAAACTTGGCAGATAGCATCCCTAGGGGGATAGGATCTCAATTTGTTCAAATGGGCACCATGGCCCACCTGGGGGGCCCCAGGGGGGCCCAAACTCCCTAAAATTAAGGAACCTTTCAAAATCTTCTTCTCTAGAACCAGAAGTGATAGAGCTTAGTTAATACTATGAGTTAGTACATTGATGACTGTAGTTTCAAGTTTGTTCATGGGGGAATCAGGGGTGCCCCCCTTGGGACCCAGGGGAGGGGGTGGGGAGGGGTCCTAATGGGGCCTAAATTGTACATTTTCATCTTCACTTTGATATCCCCATGTCTGATTTTCACCAAACTTGGTAGGTAGCATCCCTAGGGGGATAGGATCTCAATTTGTTCAAATGGGCACCATGGCCCACCTGGGGGCCCCCAGGGGGGCCCAAACCCCCTAAAATTAAGGAATCTTGAAAAATCTTCTACAACCAGAAGTGATAGGGCTTAGATAATACTATGAGTTAGTACATTGATGACTGTAGTTTCAAGTTTGTTCGTGGGATTGGCGGAATCAGGGGTCCCCCCCCCCCCCTTGGGACCCAGGAGAGGGGATGGAGAGAAGTCCTACAACAGTTGTAATGGAGCCTGAATTGTACATGTTCATCTTCTTCCTGAAAACCTCATGATGGATTTTGACCAAACTTAGCAGGTAGCATCCCTAGGGGGATAGAATCTCAATTCCTTCAAATGGGCACCATGTCCCTCTTGGGGGTCACTAGGGGGCCCACCCCCCCCCCCCCCCCCACACACACACACACACATTAACCCTAAAAAGACTGGGCTATTTTGGTAGCTCGAAAGACTGGGGGGGGGGCCTAAAGGGCCCCCCCTTAAGATCTCGGGCGTGGATCGCGCGATCGCCGCAAAAATTTGCACAATGGTAGTGTGCGATGTAATCTACAAGATCGTATATTCAAATTTTACAAAATAGTCTTCTTTTATTTTATTTTGATCAATTATGCTAATTTATGCGAGAAATCAGACTCTTTGATGTAAATCAGTAAATAAAGCTCCGAAAGTGCTCATTTTTGGTCTAATTATTCTTAGTGGCATTCTTAGCAAATGTACTTGAAAAAGAATTCGGTATCAAAATTAATTTCTTATCTATTTTATTGTTTTATGAATTTCTTATGTATTTCCTTGTTTTTTCGACCTTTTGTTTTTGTTGTTTTTTATAACAAAATTTGTAGCAGACACTTTTTGAAGCATAATACTCCTAAAACAAATTAATTTTAGCCATTGAGAGTAAAAATAAGCATATTTATATGAGCCATGTGAAAAAACTCAATTTGCATTGACTTTGTACACAAAATCACATTTTTGAGCCATTTTCGGCCTCACGTGCATGTACAAAAAGTTATGTAACTTCAGAACCGTACCCCCGGGCGTCACAAATTTGGTGTCAAAATGTGCGGGAAACTCAAAAGAAAAAAGTCATAGAGCATCGCGGCGAGAGCATTGCGTGTTGCAGAGTAATCGTGCGAAATGTCGAGGGGGGGGGGGCCTTTGAGGCCCCCCCCCCAGTCTTTTTAGG
Source organism: Diadema setosum (assembly GCF_964275005.1). NCBI lineage: Eukaryota > Metazoa > Echinodermata > Echinoidea > Diadematoida > Diadematidae > Diadema > Diadema setosum. Next base: position 20,515,176 of record NC_092694.1, read on the forward strand.
GTTAAGGAATATTTAAAATCTTCTACTCTAGAACCAGAAATGATAAAGCAAAGTTAATACCATGAGTTTGTACATTGATTATGACTTTAGTTCCAAGTTTGTTCATTGCAGATCCAGGGCTGCCTGCCCCCCCCCCCCCCCACCTGGAGTTTGGGGGGGGGGGATCCATATGTGCAGACCTAAGTTTCCAATGTTCTTAGGTAAGAGTGTGCAATAATGCATGGCAGGTGAAATTGCGATACTCAGGTGAGCGCGTGACCCCTGGGTCTCTTGTTTAATGTCATAATTTGGCCATTTAGGAGTGGAATTTCAGAAAAATGTTTGCATATATATCTATATATAGCTATGTTAGACCAAAAAAGAAAATTCATGAAATATGGCCAAACCATATATCATATTAAAGGTCTCAGCGAGACAAATCCAATGGTGAAGAGATAATTGAAATTGGATATTTATTTACTGAGTTATGGCTTGTCGAATGTCGCACTCAACTGTATGTATTCTGCGGCAATTTATGGAGAATTGCTTCTCCTTCCTCTATTACCCCCCTATGCAGGTTTTCGAAACAAAAAAAAGAAGGAAAAAAAAGATGGTTTTATGCACCAAAATGAAGCTGTTTCTATAAGACATGTAGAGACAAAAAAAAAATGTTAAATAGCAAGTTAACTGTACTTCATCTTAATTTATTCTATTGTTTCTTCATACGGTTATATTTTTTTTTTTCATTCACATTGTTAATGTTACTGATCGAGGAAGACTCCTAAAAGTCAAGTGGAGTTGGTGGATATTTCACTATTCCTTTGTGAGTTTTACAAGTGAAGTTCGTTGAATTTCGTCCCTCCTCTCCAATTTTCAAATCCTGGATCCACTGCTGGATAATATCATAAATGGCCTGAAAATATTGCAAAATTACATTTTAAATTAAAATCATAATATTCTAATCAATTCTAATCAATTAGGCATACACTCTATGCCAATGTTATGATTAACCAAGTTAGTGCCTGACAATAAAACATTAATATTACTAATAAGCTTAAGATAAATATTAACAATAATTGGCTTAACTGCAGAATACTCCGCCAAGATCTCCAGACGAGATTTCTCGACTATACTGACTGTGCTTTATTTCGTCCGGGATACTACGCACACAGTGCACAAGAAAATCTTGTGCATGCCTCAAAAATCTTGGCGAGATATTCTGCAGTTGTTAATAATAATACTAATGTTAAATATTGAATAATAATAATTATTATAACAATAGACCGATGATAATAATTAATGATTAACCTATCTAACAACAATCATATTCATACATACAGAGGGGCATTGGTAAACATTTGTACTTCAAAGTCAAAACCCAACATCTTCTTCATCAAATTAAACTCAAGACAAGATTGAATTACTTGTAATTTGCCGATTTAAACTTGGACTTTGTCTAACTGTTACATGTAATGTCAGAATTTAAAGATCTGAATTTGAAAAGTGAAACATACATTATCATGAAGTTTTCTTTAGATCTGACGTTAGAAAGTCTATTTAGTAACTGGTTAGAACGATTGGAAGTGTTAGTGTTATACTACTAGTGTTAAGGTGGTTTGAAAGAAAAAAAAAATACTTTACAAGTACTGAACAACCGGCTGACAACGAAAACTTATTTTGGAAACGATCATTGTGGAAATCAATTGAATTCTATGGGCAAAAACGGCAGAGTAATGAAGTAATTAGCACAACACGTAGTAGCAGGCCCTTCACTTGTAACGGTTACACGTATATCGTATAGAGTCTATGCTTGAAAAACGTAAGGTGGCCTTAAATACGAACCTACGTAATCACCTCCGAAACCGTGATTCTGCGTCCCGAAAGATGCCCGAGAGATCTCCCGACACCGGCTTGCTTATCCTTGTTGCGACAAAATGCGACAGGTTTTTACTCTAAATGCAAGTGGTTTCTAGTTTAAAAACATCCACAAAAATCAAATAAAGACCGAATTTTTTTAAACCCTTGAGATTTTGCCATAGAAAACAGAGTCCAAAGTCACAAAATTGATGCCTCTTTATCCAAACTTCACCAAAATACAAGATTTTTACGGGGAAAACGAACTGCTCGTCGAGTTCTGACTGGTCATTTCGCATGTGCAACATGTGGAGATGTACCGACGTAAATATCTCTACACACCTACGTCATATAACCAGGCAAGAGAGAAAAAACAACCCGGAAGCAGAAATAATTTGGGGTCACTTTATTCAAGATGGCTACTTGCATGACATACTTCGTGTAATGTGGAGCTCCACGATAATGTCATCGAATGCAAGTTTCCTGATAATTTTGGTGATCCAAATGAAACTTTTTGTTTTTAGTAATTTATAGTGCATTTTATTGATATTTCTTAAAAGAATTAAAGCTGTATATAAAGCCACAGTGCTTTGATGAAAATTGACCTTTTAACACGTCGGCAGAATAGGAAATGTGTTAAATGTGACCCCGCTGACATCGCTACTATATATGTCAGAGTTCATTCTACAGTGTGGCGATGAAAACTCATTTTCGGTATTTTATGCTCTAGGGGCCCTTTTCACGCGTCAAGAACCATATATATATATATATTTTTTTTTTTTTTATTATTTTTTTTTTTTGTACTAAAAGTATGTGCTTTCAGACACACAAGAAAAAAATATCAGAAGTAATTATCTTATTTGGAGCTCACCTGAGACATATGTATTAAGTGAGTTGTGTCTTTCAGGTTTGCATCTGTTGTGCATGCTTGTCATGCTTTGTCAGTAAACTTTTTACACATTAGTTTTTATCTTTGTCAACCCCATTGTCTGATTTTAACCTAAATGGAAGAACTCATTCATAATGTCAGACATGAGAAAATTTCAGTGACCCTTTCAATTTCAGTATTCTACAAGTACATTGCGCATGGTCAGACTTTCATCAATCGTAATAATATTCATTCCTTGAGGTGGGGGATAAACAGTTGTTCATCAGTTTTGGTAACAAATATCAGAATGTCTGATTAGTTATATACGTAGAAAACATCTTCCATTTACAAGTTTAGATGTTATTTAAATTTTGCCACTCTAATTCCAAACTGGCTAGTAGCAATGTTTAACTTTTATTCTTCACTCTTCCCATATCTAATCTTTGTTTTATAATGTGCTTTTATTTTCTTCCTCTCTCCCCCCCCCCCCCCCTATAAATATCATGACAAACTTGATGAAATTATCCAGTTGTCAGGGATGACAATCAGAAGTCAAAGGGGTTTGGCTTTGTGCGGTTCTACACGGAAATGGACCAGGAGGCTGCCATCTTGCAAATGAATGGAGCTGTTGGTCCTCTTGGTGTCACCCTCAAGGTGGACAAAGCCATGCCTAAAAGGTCAGTTCAAGTGTCATAAGATTACATAAGCTCACTACATAGAGTATGTGTGCTGTTCTACAGGCAAACCCTACTCTGATATTGCACTTACATGCTCCTGAGTTAACAAGGACACACATTTTGCACACATTTTGTAGGCTTGATGACTTTGTATTGCATTGTTTGAGTATTGAAAATGATTTGTGGCCAGTTTCACTTGTCATCATCTTGGGTTCTGCAGGACTGAGATGAAGCTTTGACTTGAGTTGCAGGCACTTCATATCCCAGTGTCCTTTGACCATGCATAGGAATCTCTATCTCAGCTCCATTACCCAAGTGAGGCTCAAGCCAGTTCAACCGGAGGACATATGTGACCCATCAAGTCAAAAGCAACCATAAGTCGGATTCTTCAAATTTTCTTTTAACAAGATATCTAGTTATACCCCCGCCAAACGAAGTTTGAAGGGGGTATATAGGAATCAGCGGACGGTCGGTCGGGCGGTTGGTCCGTTGCAAATCTTGCGTCGCGAACTACTTCCTCAGTTTTCAATCGATTCCCATAAAACTTGGCACAGATGTGTGCCTTGGGTTGTAGATGTGCAAGACGTATTTTTTGACAGTACCCAAAAGTACGTTGCCATGGTAATTATGGGTAATTATGGGCAAAAATGGGTACAAATCTTGAGTCGCGAACTCCTCCTACAGTTTTTGATCAATTTTTATGAAATTAGGTACAGATGTTCATCTGAATATGTTAATGTGCAAGACACATATTTCCGCAGTGGCAAAAAGTGCGTTGCCATGGTAACGGCATGTTATTGGTAAAATATAGGGCAAAATGCTTCATGGCAAAACTGCTTCATCAGTGTTCTTCAAATTCTCATGGAATTCATATTGAATGTTTGTCTTAGGATATAGGTCAGCATGACACATTTCTTAGCAGTGACAAAAAGTATGTTGCCATGGTAACAGCTCACATATTATGAGCCAAAATGATGGAAAATTTTGTGTTGCAAACTACTTCCTCAGTTTTTGCCCAATTTCCATGAAACTTGGTACAGATGTGTGCCTTTGGTTGTAGATGTGCAAGACGCATTTTTCGACAGTACCCGAAAGTATGTTGCCATGGTAACAGCATATTAATGGCAGAAGTTCAAGGAAAGATCTTGCGGATTTAACTACTTCCTCAGTTTTTTGACCAAAGCTTATGAAATGTTGTTTTGACCAAAGCTTATGAAATGTTGTTTGGCGGGGGTATAACCAGTCGCTGTAGCAACATTTCTAGTTAGTTCAGTCTCTAAGCTTTGATTTAATGTATAATTTTTGAAAAGATGCGCTCTACATTCAGGGATACTTCAAATCGAATATGGCGTGCATGGGAATTTTGTGACAACAAAATACGGAGAAAATCACTATCAAAGTTTGCTCTTGGTTTCTCTTTTGTTCCAAGATTGTCTGCCATATGGGGTGGAAAATACTGCATACATAAGCTCCTTAGCAATGATATGTTTCGTTGAACCATTACTTGTGAAATTCACACAAGGCATCACAATATATATGACTTCATTCTCATCAGTTTTAGTGAAGGGTTTAGAGGCTAGTGTCTATGGTAATCTTAGTCTGAGTTATGCACTAAAAAATGCTCCCTGGAATGGCTTTAAAAATAGTTAGTGTTTCCATTTTAGATCCCAGGGAGTTTTTCTGAAAACAGCTTACCAACATCCATTGTGTTTTAAACCATCCAATCAGAAGCCATTTAAATGGTTTGCACACATGGAGACTATAGCCCTTCCATTAACCATCTACCAAAATAATTCATTGTTATTCCTTTTAGTTTATAGTCCAAAAATTAAATCGGACATTCACATTTTTTTTGGCCAAAATCTGTCCTGAATCATTTTTGTGTCACCTGCAAAGTAGAAGACGAAACATACAATAGGCATCACTCTCCTGTCACAGTGATGTCATCAACAATTTTGTGTACTCTCAACAACTTTCCACAGCTTTGAACTATGACCACCATCACAACACAGGTACAAATGAACCTAAAAATGCTGGTCAAGTTTGAATGTGGGTGAAGTACAACAAGGTGAAATGTCAAAAGTCAATGAACTTTTTGTAATATTCACTGTACATACAGTATTGTGGTGTACTCTCAATAACTTTCCACAGGTTTGAGCTATGACCACCAAACTCATACCAAGGTCCACAACATAACTATGCTGCTCAAGTTTGAATATGGGTGAAGTTCAACAAGAACACAAGTAAAAAAGTGCATGAACTTTACTAGATACCACTGTACTCACAGTATTGTGGTGTACTCTCAATAGCTGTCCACAGCTTTGAACTACAAGTGTATGACCATGAAACTCACACCACAGTTACATCACCTAAAGATACTGGCCAAGTTTGAATATTGGTGAAGTCCGACAAGTTCAAAGGTCAAATGATCAATAACTTTACCTGATATGCACTGTACTCACAGTATTGTGGTGTACTCTCAATAACTTTACAGCTTTGAGCCATGGGCGTAAATCCCGGGGGGGATGGGGGGGATATATCCCCCCCTGAAATGGAGGAGGGGGGGATGGCCTGTACAATCATCCCCCCCTGAATTTTGGGGAAAAAAATGGAGGAAGCAGAAATGTGATTGTATCAATTTTGGCATATTGCATGACGTTTGTACGCCGGCCTTCAGACAGGTAACAGAGCTGAACAGTATTCTATCTTGTAGGAAAATGTATATACATAATTTTCTCAAGCGCTCGCTCGCTTCGCTCGCTCGCGAAGAAAGTAACATCGACATACACTGTTAAGGTATGGCTCAGACGTTGACAACGTCAAATAGTATAGGCCTATAATGTAAACATGCTATGACGCGAGTAATGGGGACCATCTGCAAGATATGTAGGAAAACAAACAAACAAACAATAACAAAAACTATATCGCCATAATTGAACCCCCTCCATTTCCTGAATCATTCCTGAGAAACGACAGTGACTGGTGACTCAGTCAGGATACATCTATGAGCATACCCAGGGAAGATCAGGGGCGTCGAATCTGTCTGGGGGGGGGGGGGGGGGGGCAAAGGGGCATTTGCCCCACCCCTACGGAAGTGTTTAGGCAGATAAATCATTTATCCCCCAAGCAATTCCCGAGATGAGGACAAATCTCAAACTTTCTTAATGGAAAATTGTCCAAATATCGCCAGAACTATGCACCAGATCGTTGTATTGCAATCATAAACATGCAAAAGCTCCGCTATACAGGATCCCTTTCGATAGACTTTGTACACTTTTGAGATTGACGTATATTTCCCTAATTTATCAAAGAGTGTGCAGCAGATCTTTCACTTAGGGAGGGCGCTCTCACCCTTTGTTCTGAAAGCATGGTTCTCACTTAGTTCGCTATATTTTACCAAATATTTGCTGGAGAGAAGTCTTGGTGATTATATACAGTGAGTAGTATTGTCAGTATTCATTTGTAGGACAGTTTGATTGCAATCATGTCAGTGAAGCGACATCTTGATACCCCTGAAAAGGGAAAATTTGCTCCGCCGAAGAAAGCGAGCGCCGTTGACGTAGTTGACGACACTCCGATGGTGTCGCAGCCCGCTGGGCCGGGCGACGCAGCTAGCTCGCCCCCGCCGGACTGGTTCGCTTCCTTCCTAGACAAATTCTACAAACTGGAGGAGCGTATAGACTCGTTGATAATAAACAGGCTCGAAGAAATAGCGCTAAAAACGAATGCCAACGAGGAGAAAATCAGTGCTTGCTGTATCCAGCTGGATACAGTTACAGAGGAAGTGAAAAAGTTGAAGAAGGAGAAGGATGACATGCTGTTGAAGATCGATGACCTAGAAAATCGTGCAAGACGGAGTAATCTGGTATTGCATGGTATCCCAGAAGTTCCCAGGGAGAACTGCTATGAAACCGTGAAGTCGTTACTTACCGATTTTGTTGGTGTGGATGAGTATGCTATCGAACGGTGTCACCGCACCCCTACAGTACGCGAGCTGAGTGGTACAGGGAATACGAAGCCAAGAATTATCCACGTCGCTTTCTCGTCGTATGCGACCAAGGAGAGGGTGAGAAAAGCGTGCATATCCAAGCTTAAAGCCGAGGGCTCCTTCAGAGGAAGCAAGATCTACGTGTCAGAAGACTTTTCACGACGCATTCTACAGATGCGAAAGGAAAAAATGGACCAACTAAAGCAGTTGAAAGACGCGGGAAGGAAGCCCTTCTTCTTGTACCCAGCAAAACTAGCTTACAGGAGTAAGGAAGGAAAGCTTGTCTTTGTTTAGTGAGGACATGATCTCTCATGATCAAAATAAAGAATAAGCTCTGACTTTTATGAATTTGAGACATGTATATACACTTCAAACACTTTGTGTAGGTTAGTGACTCCTTATTGATGGCAGAACTTTTTTTGGTTTACAAATTTTGGTTCCAAAGTTTTCTGACTTGTTTTTAATTGTTTTTCTCATCTTTTGATCAATGTGACATGTATTTGTAGAAAAGTAGATGGATGTTAAGTTTTAAAACCACATACATGTATTGTATAAGTGTTGTACGTTTTATTTTTCATATTTGTATACTTGTACAGTGTACATTAGTATGTATTTTATTGTGTTGCCATGGCACGAGTATATTTTCCAAAATATTTTTTTTTTCTACTTTTGGGTCTAATTCGCTGCTTAGTTATTTAAGATACAGTGGACTCTCGTGGCGAGGTCTTTTGGGCCAGGAAGGTGTGCTTGTTGTGGTGAAACCTTGTGTTAGCATTCCAAAATAATGCGGTGCAATGGAGGATTGCAATTTGGGTCTACGGTGATTACCTTGTTGTGATGAGACCTCGTGCCAATGCTCATTATAATGGGAGACCACTGTACATGTTAAAATTGTATTGGTGGGAACTGATTTGCTATATCGTGTGGTCATTGCAATTGCATTTTCACTTTTCAGATAATTCCAGGAGTAGTGTGTAATAGTTACATGTATATACTTACTATGAGGAATAATTTTTCCTTTTATGTATGTGTAGATTGCATTCTCATAAATCCAAAGTTATTTTTTTAAATTTACTTATACAGTATGTATTTTTAAAGTCATGTCTAGGGCGATTCTTCGTCGAGATTGGGGTATTAGTATTAGTATCATTTCTTTGATTTCTCCTTTTTTCTTCCATGTAGTTCAAGTTTAATATATACCACATGTAGAATTGTAATTTCAGTAATTATAAAAGGTTATAATTTTGTTTTTTTTTTTTATGGTAAGGCTCTTTTGGTTTAATCTGGAGTGTAATTACTTTGGATCTATGTATGTGACAATACTGTATTTACCTTTTGATTTTTCCAGCTGATTTGGTTTTTTTCTGTTCCGTGCCAAACTTGTTCATTTGGTTACATGATTTTGCACTTGTCAAGACTGTTTTGCTTGATTTGAAGTCTTGACTACTTGTGCTCTTGCTCTCTTCAGTTTTTTGCCTTGATAATACCGTATTTGTTTTTTTTTTTTTCTCTCTTTTTTACATATTTTTCATTGTGTGTTTTTTTTTCTGTGACAAGATGTGTTTTTATTCAACTTTTCATTGTATACTTCAGATTATTACAATCTGGTTAGTTTTATGTATATTTGTGACATTCAACCAATGCACTTTATGTTTTTTCTGTGATCCGGGGTGGTACTTTTGTGTGTTTTTGTTTATAGAACAATGGTAGTGAAATTAAGTACTTTCAACTGTAGGGGTCTACAAGACTTTGTAAAAAGAAGAAAGATTTTTCATTATTTGCGAAATACTGAATCTGATATAATATTACTACAAGAAACTCATTCTGCCAAAAATGATGAGAAGTTTTGGAAATCCCAATGGGGTGAACAATGTTGGTTTGCAAGTTTTTCTTCGAATAGTCGGGGTGTAGCAATACTAGTAAGAAACTCAGTTGTTTTTAAAGAAAATGCAGCATTTTATGACATTAATGGTAGATTCTTAATTTTAAACGCTGTTCTGAATGATATACCTGTGACATTAGTAAATATTTATGCCCCAAACAAAGATGACCCAGATTTTTTATTAGAAGTTTTTGCAGAAATTGATAAATTTGATAATTCTGTTTTAATTATAGGTGGAGATTTTAATGCGGTAGTAAGCCATTTAGATTATCAGGGTACTCGTCAGCAACATTCCAATGTTAGGGTTAGTAATATATTTTCTGATATTATTGAAGAATATAATTTGATTGATGTTTGGAGACATTTTCACCCAACACTAAGACAGTATACTAGGCACCAAAAGACACCTCAGGTGTTATCTAGATTGGACTATGTTTTGGTGTCAAGCAATTTCATTGGAAACTGTATTAAATCTAAAATTTCTCCAGGAATTCAGTCGGACCATTCAGTAGTCTCAATTCATTTTAATGATAATCTTCCTTCGAGGGGTAGAGGTTACTGGAAGCTTAATTGTCATTATTTACACCATGATGCAGATTATATTAAATTGATTAAAGAAAAAATAATTGAATTCAAACAAATTCATGAAGAGTCTGATTGTAACCCTAATACTCAATGGGATGCCCTGAAGTGTGTTATAACTGGAACTAGTATTGAGTATTTTGCTAGGAAAAAAAAAGAAAGGAATAAAGAAAAGGAACGTCTTATAAATGAAATTCATAAAATTAACTCGCAGTTAGGTGAGGATGTCTCAAAAAATAAACATTTGTTATTAGATTTAGAAAAATTAGAAGATAATTTAAATAAAATTTATGATTTTGAAACTAAAGGTTTGATTATAAGATCTCGGGTAAGGTGGTTAGAAGAAGGAGAAAAAAATTCAAAGTATTTTTGTAATTTAGAAAACAGATCTTGGCAAAAGAAAACGATTAGTAGAATGAAGGATGAAAAAGAAAACTTGATTTCTGACCCTGACAAGATTTTGCAAGAAATACATGCTTTTTATAATAAACTGTATTCCAACCCTGAGCATCAAGATATGGCTGATGAAAATGTACGTCAGGATTTGTTCAATGATTTGAATATTCCAAAGTTGACTGATGATGAAAAACAAATTTTGGAAAAACCTTTATCTAAACAAGAAATATTTGATGTTATCAAATCGATGAAAATTAATAAAACTCCTGGATTTGATGGACTTCCTATTGAATTTTACATAGTATTTTGGCCTGACATAAGTGACATGTTGATGAACTCTTATAATTTTTCTTTACAAAATGGAATGATGTCTGTATCACAGAGAAATGGTGTTATTACTCTTCTTCCTAAAAAAGATAAGGACCAATTGTTGATAAAAAATTATCGTCCTATTACACTATTGACGGTTGATTATAAAATATTAGCAAAATGTCTCGCAGAACGTATTAAAATATTTATGCACTCTCTCATTCACTCAGATCAGTCTGGTTTTTTAAAAGGCAGAAATATAAGTCATAATGTTCGATTAATTTTTGATATTATTGAGTATACTCAGGTTAATGAAGTTCCTGGAGCTATAGTATTACTTGATATTGAAAAGGCATTTGATAGTGTTAATCATAACTTCCTTTTTCAGACATTAAAACAGTTTAATTTTGGAGATACATTTATTGAGTGGATAAAGACATTATATTCTGAACGGAAGTCTTACGTTCTAAACAATGGTTTTTTAACCAATCGTATATCCATGCAAAGAGGTATTTTTCAGGGCTGCCCCATATCTCCATATTTATTTTTGTTTGTTATTGAGGTCATGGCCTTATTAATAAGACAGAATGAGCAGTTGAATGGGATAAAGATAAATAATCATGAAGTGAAGATTTCTTTATTTGCTGACGATTCTGTTTGTTTTATAGATGGAACTAGAGATTCTTTTGGTGTATTGTTTGATATTTTGGATAGGTTTGGTAGATATTCTGGATGTAAGATTAATTTAACCAAAACAGAGGCACTTTGGATTGGGTCAAAGAGGGGATGTAAAGATTTTCCTTTGAGAAATCAAGGAATCACATGGAAAACTTCTGACTTTAAATCCTTGGGGGTTAATTTTTCTTTGGATTTGGGTTTGATATTTGATCTTAATTATAAAGAGAAGTTAAAAAGAATGGCACAGACTATAAACTGCTGGCGGATGAGGAATCTCTCTTTAATTGGTAAAGTATGCGTAATAAAGTCCCTTGTTTTGCCACAGTTAATTTATCTTTTTTCTGTGCTTAGTATAAAAATCCCTCAAAAATTTTTTAATGATTTGAATAGTCTCTTTTTTAAGTTTATTTGGAATGGTGGTAGGGATAGAGTTCAAAGAAAATGTTTGTATAATGACTATATTCAATGTGGTCTTAAAATGATTGATCCATGGGCTTGTGCACTTGCTCAAAAAATGACATGGGTTAAATGTTTGTTAGATGAAAATTATGAGTCTGTCTGGAAATCTATTGAATTATTGGCCCTAGAGAAATTTCATAGAGACCCCAAGATTCTTTGGAAAGCATATGCCCCAGAAACAATTTTGCGATCTTTGCAAAACTCACAAGTGGCTGAGTCATTACGTACTTGGTATATTTATAGAGAATATGCCACTTTAGAATCCTATGATTCTAAATTTTCTGAGATTGGGTCTTGTCAAGTGCTGTGGTTTAATAGATTGATTCGTTCAAAATCAAAAAAGTATTTCTATTATGAAACTTGGTACGAAAAAAATGTTTTGGGAATTTCCGACTTGTTGAACCCACCCCTCCCTGGTCATAAATTATTTGAAGAATTGATTTTAGATTTTGATATTCCCCATACAGACAGAAGAAAATTCAATTTCTTATTAAGGAATATTCCTAATGGATGGTTGGACGATACTGCATTGAATAATTTAGATATTTGTGATTCTTTGGTTATTGATTTGAATGCCCAGAAAAAAGTACCCAGACATGCTTACAAAATATTAAATGTGCTACATGTCCCTGAGAAAAGATATGAATATTGGAAAAGCCAAATAACAGTCCCTGATGATATCATTTGGGATAATGTACACAAGATTAATTTTACTTGCACTATTGATACTAGGTTACGCTCTTTTTATTTTAAAGTTTTTCACAAATCCATAGCTTTGAATGCTTTTTTGTATAAAATTAAAAGGAAAGACTCACCAAACTGTACATTTTGTGGGAAAATGGAAGAGACTATGGTTCATTTGTTTTGCGATTGTGAGAAGGTTATACCAATTTGGAGATATGTAGTAAACATAATAGAAATCCACATTAATAATTTTAAGCTCTCCAATTTTGAAAAATTATTTGGTTTATTATCAGATCAGTTTTTAACATACCTTGTATTAGTTGTAAAATATTACCTTTATATTTGTAAATTTAGGAATGAAATACCAACTGTTGATTTTTTTAAGAGTTTCATTAAGAAGCAAAAAGAAACAGAGTATTATTTAGCTAAGAAAAGAAATAAGCTTACTTTACATTTCAAAAAATGGAGATTTGATTTATGATATGTTTAAATGTTACTTTAAAATTGTTTCATACCCCTTGGATTAAGTTTATTTCATATTGTGTATTGGTATGCTGAATACTTGTCATTGTATTTTGCTCATTGGAATCTCCATGATCTGTCGCTGATACAAAGTACAACCATGTGTAGTACTACATTGTAGTTAGTGAATTTGCCGGCCCTCTGTCTGGCTTTTGTTTTCTCCAACTTTGTTGGCGCGCCTTGGACATGAACTAATTGCTCAATGGTTTTGGAATTTTTTAGGCTCTAATTTTTTTTTATTTTTTATTTTTTTTTATTTTTTAAAACAGTCTGTAATGTAATCTTTTCCTGTCAGGGATTTCCAGGTCTGATTTAGGCTTTATGTAGTGGTTTGAATTACAATGCTAAAGATGTCTCGAGATGAGTTGAGAATGTGTAGTTTTGAGGGATGATTAGATGAGTAAATTTGATTGTGTAGGATATGGTGTGACTTTTGTCGTTGAATAAGAGGGTATGGTCCTCTTTCAGACCTGGGGACCCCACTGGGGGAGCCATTCTCCCTGGGTGTGTTATGAGACGGGGGTCTTTGAGGAAGCTTTACCTTACTACTTATTGATGAATCATGGCGGTTCTCTTTTTATTTTATCTCTGAATTGCTCTTGTCACTTTTTCTTTTTTTTTTTCTTTTTCTCGTGTTTGCTGATTGATGATTATTTGTAAATATTGTGATTTTATGTGATTTCGAAATAAAACATATAAATAAAAAAAAAAAATAAAGAGATAACACTGTTTTCTCAATAACAAAAACAAAAAAAAAAAAAAAAAAAAAAGATCTTTCACTTAGCAAAAGCACCCTCATATGCAGAGACGTCGATTGGGGGGGGGGGGAATGGTTCCCCCGTAAAAGTGGGACAAACAAAAGCGAAAAATATAGCTACAAACGGCAGTGTTTGGAGTGTAAAATGTCAAAATTTTAAAGCTCGCTCGCTCCGCTCGCTCGCATTTAATCGCTATGCCATTCTCCTGATGCTGCTGCCTGTGAATGGCAGCAGTTGCGCCCGGTGCGCCCCGGCCCCTTAATTTCCAAAGCGAAAAATATAGCTACAAACTACAAACGGCAGTTTTTTGACTGTAAAATGTCAAAATTTTGAAGCTCGCTCGCTTCGCTCGCTCGCATGTAATCATTATGCCATTCTCCTGATGTTGCAGCTAATTGCCAGCAGTTTTCGCCCGATGCGCCCCCCTTAATTTCCAAAGCGAAAAATATAGCTACAAACGGCAGTTTGGGGACTGTAAAACGTCAAAATTTTCAAGCTCGCTCCCTTCGCTCGCTCACATTTAATCATTATGCCATTCTCCTGATGTTGCTGCTAGTAATTGCCAGTAGTTTTCGCCCGGTGCGCCTCCTTAATTTCCAAAGCGAAAAAATACCAGCCACAAACGACAGTTTGGGGGACTGTAAAATGTCACAATTTTCAAGCTCACTCGCTTCGCTCGCTCGCATCTAATCATTATGCCATTCTCCTGATGTTGCTGCTAGTAATTGCCAGTAGTTTTCGCCCGGTGCGCCTCCTTAATTTCCAAAGCGAAAAAATACCAGCCACAAACGACAGTTTGGGGGACTGTAAAATGTCACAATTTTCAAGCTCACTCGCTTCGCTCGCTCGCATCTAATCATTATGCCATTCTCCTGATGTTGCTGCTAGTAATTGCCAGTAGTTTTCGCCCGGTGCGCCCCCTTAATTTCCAAAGCGAAAAAATACAGCCACAAAGGACAGTTTTTGGGACTGTAAAATATCAAAATTTTCAAGCTCACTCGCTTCGCTCGCTCGCATTTAATCGTTATGCCATTCTCCTGATGTTACTGCCAGTAATTGCCGGCAGTTGCGCCCGGTGTGTCCCCCCCCCCCCCCCTTGATTTCCAAAGCGAAAAAATACAGCCACAAACGACAGTTTGGGGACTGTAAAATGCCAAAATTTTCAAACTCGCTCCCTTTCATTTAATCGTTATGCCATTCTCCTGATGTTGCATGCTGCCAGTAATTGCCAGCAGTTGTGCCCGGTGCGCCCCCCTTTAATTTCCAAAGCGAAAAATATAGCCACAAACGACAGTTTTGGGACTGTAAAAAGTCAACAGTTTTGGGACTGTAAAAAGTCAAAATTTTCAAGCTCACTCGCTTCGCCCGCTCGTATTCAATCGTTATGCCATTCCCCTGATGTTGCTGCCAGTAACTGCCAGTAGTTGCACCCGGTGCACCCCCCTTAATTTCCAAAGCGAAAAAATACAGCCAAAAGCGGCAGTTTTGGGACTGTAAAATGTCAAAATTTTCAAGCTCGCTCGCTTCACTCGCTCGCATTTAATTGTTATGCCATTCTCCTGATGTTGCTGCCAGTAATTGCTAGCAGTTGCACCTGGTGCGCCCCCCTTAATTTCCAAAGCAAAAAAATACAGCCACAAAGGACAGTTTTTGGACTGTAAAATTTCAAAATTTTCAAGCTCGCTCGCTTCGCTCGCTCCCATTTAATCGCTATACCATTCTCCTGATGTTGCTGCCAGTGATTGACAACAGTTGCGCCCGGTGCGGCCCCCCTTGATTTCCAAAGCGAAGAAGTATAGCTACAAACGGCAGTTTTTAGCATGTAAAAGCATTATGTCAAAATTTTCAAGCTCGCTCGCTCCGCTCGCTCGCATTTAATTGCTATGCCATTCTCCTGATGCTGCTGCCAGTGATTGACAGCAGTTGCGCACGGTGTGCCCCCCTTAATTTCCAAATCGAAGAATATAGCTACAAACGGCAGTTTCAACGGCAGTTTCAATGTAAAAAGATTTCACCGTGGGAGGGAGAAACCCCCCTACCATACCCTCCCCCCCCCTCGCTTGCTTCGCTCCCTCACGATCTCATAACCGCTCCCCCAAGATCAAATCCTGTCTACGCCGGTGATATGCCCCACTATTTAGTAGGCCTTCGCAGTGATGTCGCACAGGCGGAGCAAGAGCTGAAATACCACGATTTAGTCATTCAATAATATATTATGAATATTTCATTTTCTATTGGTTTTTTAAAGAAAAAACAAACAAAAATGTCACCAAAAGTGTGCAGCAGATCGCTGAATTTCAGGTCTGAAAATGCAAAATCTTCCTCGTGTGGGAGAGGAACCCCCCCCCCCCCCCCGATACACACCCTCCCCCCGTTAACCCGGTCGCTCCGCTCTCTCTCACAGATATTTCAAAAACAAAAAATGTCTTCATACTTTTAAGGTCTGATTTTCCGCCGCAAGTCATCTGACAAGCAAAAAAAAAAAGCAACAACAAGAACAAAAAGTCTTCATATTTTTGCTGCCACTTTCCTCCCACTTTATATTTCATGCAAAAGAGTGGGACATCCGATCCCTGTAAAGTGTGCTTCTCTCCCCCCCCCCCACCCCCCCCACCCCCCCCCCCCCAAGGCTGCGCCGGTCCGGTTATGGGCTTGTAAGCGTGGTGATGGTGACCATCCCCCCCACTCCTCAGTACGGATTTATGCCGTTGCTTTGAGCTATGACCACCAAATTCACACCATCAGCACATCACCTTAACCCGTTCAAGGTGAGTCCCGAGAATACTCGGGCAGGTGTCTATTGGAAAATGAGTGTTATAGCAAAATCAGTCTGTCCTCAACGGGTTAAGATGCCGGTCAAGTTCGAACATTGATGAAGTCCAACAAGTTCAAAAGTCAAATGGTCAAAAGTCAATGGTCATACGCATGGTTTGCATGTTTCATCACAATATGCTGTATTTGTTTGGTCATATTAAAGGAATTTCAGTTCAGCTAAAGAAAACTACAATTGGTTGCAAGGACTTTGCTTTAGCGGAAGTGCACTGCATTGCAACCTGCCAAATGAAGTTAGAAGGGGGTATAGGAATCAGCGTGTGGTCAGGCAGGCAGTTGGTTGGGCTGACAGGTGGTCAGGCCGGCAGTCTTGCAATCAGTAAAAAGTTCTGCAAGACAAGTTTTAAGTGCAGCAGCAGTGCATTGCAATGGTAACACTGCATTTTTGCCCCTATATCAGAAAAAGCCTTGCATACATGTATACTGTACTTTGACAGTTTTTAACCAGGTCCATTTAAATTTGCTACACTTGTTGAGCTTGATGCAAAGTCATGCAGGACAAATTTGTAAGAGTAGCGGAAAGTGTGTTACCATGGAAAGATCGCATTATGGCCTCAATATCAGGAAAAATCTTTGCAGATTGAGATTCTTCTCCAGTTTGTACGCAATTAAAAAGTATAG
Source organism: Diadema setosum (assembly GCF_964275005.1). Lineage (NCBI taxonomy): Eukaryota > Metazoa > Echinodermata > Echinoidea > Diadematoida > Diadematidae > Diadema > Diadema setosum. Next base: position 20,532,265 of record NC_092694.1, read on the forward strand.
TGCACAAGGTGATTATGATGTAATATTTTGCTTAATATATTCTTCAAAAGTAACAAAGTATGTTGCCATGGTAGCAGTGCTGTAGTTACTGTCTATCATTCATTGCATTGTACTGGTACAGAAGAAACAGGCATGGGTGTTATTCACCTTAAGTGCCATTTCTAGTTCTTATAACATTTAAGATCCTTTAAGTTTTGGAGTTGTTTTTTTTTTTTGGGGGGGGGGGGTTTGTTAGTCTTCCACCTTTTAACCCTTCCATTCTCACAGCCTTTGAGATGCTGTAATCATTGTGCCCTATCTCTCTTTCTTGGTGTATCAGTGTAGAACAGTGTTCTGGTATCATGTTACCCTTCGAGATCCCTTTCTAGACCCCATCGGTACACACTGAAAATTGTTCATCCAAGAGGTACTTAACCTGTTCCTGCGGGAACCTGGTACCAGGTTCCCTTGGCGTCAACTGATGTACAGGAACCTGGTTTACCAGGTTCCCAAAATGTTGACAAGAGTGCCTGCATTCATGGCCTAAATTCATGTTTATTTGTGTTATGCTGCCCAGGGAAGTGGCTTTGTTAGAAAGATTAGAGTTTCTTCTATCAATGTCGGTTTTCTTTCTGTATGAAAACTCTGTGTATTGCACTATTATTTGCCCTTTTTTTTTTCTTTTCTTTTTTCAATGTACAAACCTGTAGTGTGTGTGCTCATTTTGCTTTTAAACTCGTATGAAGATATACATAGCAATTAAGGCTGAGCTCAGTAGAGATTTGCTTGCACTAACTCCATTCAGGTGCACCTTTTGTGTATAACAAAAGAGTTTATGAGCCCATCAGATCATGCACTATTCATACCTTGTGCCCGGTCAATAGTTCTATTGTTTGATGGCACATGTAGTTGACCGTGGAAAGGGGATCATACATTACCGCTTGACTGCTTTTGCACTGGTGGATTACCAACCTGTCTGTTCTGTGTTGACCTAAAAAAAAAAAAAAAAAAAATCTCGTTTGGGTACACTGGAGGCTCTCAGAGAACTGTGGGAGGAACAAGTTAATGATAAAGGGAAACACAAGAAGGTTGCATCAAGGTCAAACCATCTTTAGGTCAGATGATCAGCCAATGCCCCCTTTTCTCCTTTAGATATCATTTGCTGGTCCTTTTATGGTGCCAATTCATAAATGAAATACTGATCTTAATATCTAATTCATGGGCAAATTATATATCTCTTGTGCATTTCTCTACCTGTCATAACTTGAAAGCTTGTTGCCTTTCTAGGTGTGAAAGGTATCTGTGTACACTTGAGAGCCAGCATTCAAGGAACTGTGATGTGTCAGCTGTAAATTACATCAAGAGCATTGTAGGACAGTAGAAGATGATTGTGAGCAGAAGGTTAGGAGAACTGCAACTTGCAAAACTATGCATGTCTGATGTTATTTTTGCAATTGATGATTCCTTAGCAGTATTATAGCAGAATCAAATGCTTCATTAATGTTTATGGTAATTTGATTTGATTTGTATGTCTGTAAAGGGAGATAAGAGAGCATGGTGGAGCCACAGCATCCCTTTCATCTGGCTCAACAGCTGCAATGGGTGCTCAGCAACAGGGGTACCCTGGCCAGTATCCATACCAACAAGGCACAGAGCCTTATGGCCAAACACATGGGCAGCAGTACAACCAGTACTCTTCTACTCAGAACCAAGATGACAAGAGCAATCAGCAATCACGCAAGGTAAGAGTTTCCTTCAAAATCTTATCTTTGACATTTTTTTTTTGTTAGTTTGAGAACAAGATTTTTCTTTACTTCTGCCATCAGGTTAAACTTACTGCAGGTGGCAGATGTTTTTGTTTTCCTTGTGTTTTTCTGTCTGCTCATTAATTTGTGCGAGACAACTCGAGACCAGATGGACAAATTTTCACAAAATTTGTAGGGTGTGTTCATGATTAGATAAGAAAGGAAAGATTAAATTCCAGGGTCATGAATTCAAGGGCCAAAATATCATAGGGGTGATAGGATAAAGTAAGAAAGAAACAATTAGATTTTGGGATCATGAGGACAGAGGTCATATGGCCATAAAGGAAATTTAGGAAGATTAATTCCCCAATAACTCAAGAACAGATTTTGACCAAACTTGTGTGCTGTATTCATAATGAAGTAAGAACGAAACAGTATAATTTGGGGGGTCATGAGGTCAAAGGTCATAGTGGGATTATAGGACATTAATTAAGTTTAATAAATCAAGAATGGATGATTGGATTTTCACCAAACATGCAGACTGTTTTCATAATAAAGTAAGAAAGAAACAGTTTGATTTGGGGTTCATGAGGTCAAAGGTTTAAAGGTCATAAAGGACAGAAGATCAGCTTAATCTTAATCATTTACCGAAATAAATGGGCCAGATTTTATTTTACCACCACTACCATTTCATTGTAACTTCATAGGTTGTAATGAAAACTTTGCCGATTGGCAATTTTGCAACAGCAGTAGAAATGATTGGTAGTGTTATATTCCCTTAGATGTGTAATAATATTCATAGTGGCATGCTCTCAGTTGGCATACTTACATTTTGACAACTTCCAAAGTCAGGGGGGGGGGGGGGCTTATACTTTAGTATGTTGTACATACACAAAATTTATTGTGATTTAAAAAGCAACTTTTGTATGTTATTTTATGTGCTGTTTTAGTGTTTGTCCATGTAATGCTAAGTCATTGTCTTGGGACATGGTTGCTGTTATTACATAGGTGCTCTGAATATCCATTTTCCTGAATATTTTCATCCTTACTTTCCAAAATGATACACTCTTTAATAGTGTGCTGTGCATTGTCCTCCCCAACATCCCAGAGCACCATGTTTGGAAAACCCTGAAGGGATTGGTGATCTCACTTGGTGTTACTGCATTGAATGTTCTGTGGGATATATACATATGAAGTGATGGATGTGTAGATATGGTCCCATATGATCACAGGTTAACAAATTTTACCTTAATGTAGTTAAAAGGAAAAAATTAAGAAGAAATATTGTTGGAATATGCAAGGGTGTCATATTTGAATGAAAAGTATAGCAATGAATACCAAAATGTTCCTTGGAGAAACCATATGAAAATATAAGATGATATGATTTGGTAGAAAATTTACCACAATATGACTGAACCTCCAGATCAAAGATCAACTAACTTTGGCCATAAAAATTGATTTTCTAGCTCTGATCAGTTCAGAAATTTCATTGTTGTAAAATGTGGTACACGTATCTGGTTTCACTGTAATATGTACAAAAATATGACAAAATATAATTGAAAGTCAGAAGTAATGTTTGGCTTGACATCTAGTCATGTTGTCATTTGTGATAGGTGTCTAAAACAAAGCTTATCAACGCATTTAATTCTGTAGTAGAAAACTGGTTGTATTTGTAATTTGTTTTGGAAGACAGAGGCATCCCAGTTGATGGTCGAGAAATTTAACATCTAATTCTTTCTAAACCTGTTTCTATTTTGGCGGGGTTATTTTGTTTGTTGGATGCTACAAGAGATGTGCAGACTCTTCATGATTTCAATAGCTTTAATGATTCTAAAGAAAGAAACATTATTCTCAGCCAACCTGAAGTATGTGTAATAGCAAACTACCAGTCTTCACTGATTTATGAACTACAGTGCATATAAAAAAAGGTAATTCAACTTCGGAGGGCTACTACATGTATTTCATACTTGTCAGCTATGAAGAGCATAATGTTGGTTACAGTCAGTCCGCAGCACCCGATAATTCGCTCGTATTTATTCAACTCGTATGCAAGCCCGCTCTAGGCTTGCATACGTAATGAGCTGCGTAAGGGGATTTTGTCCTTGGGCTTTCGGCAACAAGAATACACCTTATGTTCACAAATTTGGTATCAAATTCAAGGAAAATATGTAAACTATCGTCACATGTTACTCAAATTATTGTAAATGAAAAATATCATAGCGTAATTTGAGCTTGAAAAATGATGAAAAAAGTTATTTGTGCAGTACACGTTCAAGACGTCAAAAAAATACCAAATTCACCTTGCGTCTCAATGAAAATGCTTTATTTGGTAGTCCATCTCCTAATCTTTGTATCCATGTAAGTATCTTGACAATTTGTTGCTTAATCCGGTCAGGAACCAGTAAAATATACATCAATGTCAGTGCTGATCAGCTTGAAACTGTGCAATCTCAAGAGTAAGCTCTCTCATTGGACAGCGCTTGCATTCAGCGCTTGCATTACGTCATTACGCAGCTACATAACGGTTTCATGCCACTTGTGGTTTCTTGGCACGCGTGTAGTTCAAGCGCTGAATGCAAGCACTGTCCAATGAGAGAGCTCTTTCGCGCCACTGTACACTTCGTGTGGAGCATACTTCCAGCTTAGGAGTGAATTTTACAGACATTTCAAAACGGAAAAACTAGTATAAATCATGCTTGCGTCTCCTTGACTCCAATATATGATGAACATCTAAGTTTCCTCTCTACGAAAAAGCTAAAATCAGAAACAAGAGTTTCTTAATCCGGTCAGGAACCAAAAAGAACTTTAGACGACAAAGTCTTCCGTGAAAAGCAGGTAAAATTTACGCAAATTCAACTGATTATATAGTCATGATAAGATCCGATGTTATACGCAAATTTAGTATCAAAATAAAGATAAAAGTCTGGAGAACAATTTACCGTGACTTGTAGCCATGACGAATGTATTTACAAGTCGCTACACTGTGAAAACTATAGCCCTATCAAAGTCTCGCAAAATCTCGCACAACGAGACACCTTTTGAACGCAAAGATCGTCAACGAGAGTGCTGAATAAATCTTGCCGGATCGGCTCATTAGCATACGTGCTGCGGACTGACTGGTTATGAGGAAAGAACTCTTCCTCTTTCTGTTGATACCTGATTAGGTTCAACAAATGTTATGCACGACTGAGCACATGAACTTTAGAGACAACAATGGCAAATTGCATTTTTTCAAAGTTTGCTTGTTATTGTAAAGGAACAATGCAAATCTCATTGCATGGATGAGATTTGTCAATGAAAGAAGCCAAGTAGGCCAGCCTGTACGAATGCAGGTTTGTGTTGTTAGAGTTTGTTGCTAGGGTTTCTCCTAATATTCTATGGTCGGTAACCTTTAACATGGCCACCTGTCTGATAACTTGGTCACTCCCACAAGAGGCCAACCCACAAAGTCCATTTTTCTCAGATGTTCATATTCAACACATAGCTTGCAGCAGCAAACCATGTCTTGAAGAGAGAAAAGTAGGTAATAGTTTGGCCTTTATGGGAAGGACCAAACTATCGACAATGGGGCCATGTTGCAGGTTATGAACCACTATCGACAATGGGGCCATGTTGAAGGTTATGAACCATAAAATGTTAGAAGAAATCTTAAACACAAACGTGCAGTTGTGCAGGCTAGCCTGATGATTTGACCACTTTCATTGACAGAGCTCATCCGTGCAGTGAGACATGCATTGTTTGTTCACAGTAACACACAAACTAGGAAGAAGTACACATTGTCATTGTTGGCTTTAAAGTTAATGTGCTCGGTCATGCATGACAATTGTCAACATAATTAGGTATCAATGGAAAGAGGAAGAGTTCTTTCCTCACAACCAACTTTGCGCTCTCCATAGCTGTCAATTATAAAATAGTAGCCCTCCAAGATTTGAATTACCTTTTTCTTTTTTTGATACGCAACATATGACTAATCTGCCATTTTTGTCGAGCCCACCGGAGGTGAGGGGAGACTAAGGGATCGCCTGCGGCGTCTGTCCGTCTGTCGTCCGTTCGTCCGTCTGCCCGTCGTCTGTCTGTCCGTCCGTCGTCTGTCCGTAACGCTACAAAAACTTCAATAACTCTTTACTCTGGGCTTCACTTGCAATCAAACTTCGAGGGAAGAGGGGTCATACAAAGTTTCACATTTTACAATATATGAAGGTCGCCTCAAGGTCAAAGCTCACAGGCAGGGGTCAATGAACTTTAGGGCCCAATGTTAAGTTTTTATGGCGCGTTTCTATTATGGGTCATAACTTTTGACCCATAACTCCATTTGTGACCAAACTTGGATGGTAGATGTCCCTTGGGGAGTGGATGGTCACCACAAGGTCAAAGGTCACAGGCAGGGGTCAACAAACTTTTAGAGCCCAATGTTAATTTTTTATGGCGTGTTTCTATAATGGGTCATAAATTTTGATCCATAGGTCCGTTTGTTACTAAACTTGGATGGTAGATGTCCCTTGGGGAGTGGATGGTCACCACAAGGTCAAAGGTCACAGGCAGGGGTCAACGAACTTTAAGGGCTCAATGTTAAGTTTTTATGGCACGTTTCTTTTTTGCCATAAATTTTTACTCTTTTATATCTCTTTTTATCTGTTATATCTCTTTTTATACCCCCGCCAAACGAAGTTTGAAGGGGGTATATAGGAATCAGCGGACGGTCGGTCGGTCGGTCGGGCGGTCGGGCGGTCGGGCGGTCGGTCGGGCGGTCGGTTCGTTGCAAATCTTGCGTCGCGAACTACTTCCTCAGTTTTCAACCGATTCCCATAAAACTTGGCACAGATGTGTGCCTTGGGTTGTAGATGTGCAAGACATATTTTTTGACAGTACCCAAAAGTACGTTGCCATGGTAACGGCATATTATGGGCAAAAATGGGTACAAATCTTGCGTCGCGAACTCCTCCCACAGTTTTTGATCAATTTTTATGAAATTAGGTACAGATGTTCATCTGAATATGTTAATGTGCAAGACATATATTTCCGCAGTGGCAAAAAGTGCGTTGCCATGGTAACGGCATGTTATTGGTAAAATATAGGGCAAAATGCTTCATGGCAAAACTGCTTCATCAGTGTTCTTCCAATTCTCATGGAATTCATATTGAATGTTTGTCTTAGGATATAGGTCAGCATGACACATTTCTTGACAGTTACAAAAAGTATGTTGCCATGGTAACACGCTCACATATTATGAGCCAAAATGATGGAAAATTTTGTGTTGCAAACTACTTCCTCAGTTTTTGCCCAATTTCCATGAAACTTGGTACAGATGTGTGCCTTTGGTTGTAGATGTGCAAGACGCATTTTTTCACAGTACCCGAAAGTACGTTGTCATGGTAACGGCATATTAATGGCAGAAGATCAAGGAAAGATCTTGCGGATTTAACTACTTCCTCAGTTTTTTGACCAAAGCTTATGAAATGTTGTTTTGACCAAAGCTTATGAAATGTTGTTTGGCGGGGGTATAACCAGTCGCTGTGGGACATTTCTTGTTTTATCTGTTATATCTCTTTTTATTATCTCTTATATCCCATTCGCGTACAATTTCTTATAAGCGAATGGGCGAGACACATTATGGCACTTGCCTTGTAGTACTCTTCTCATTATTAAACCATTCAGTATCGAGTTTTCACCGATGTCAATACGTGGAAAAAGGGCCTACACACACATATTGTATCTGAGATATTTGTGGCCAACAAGAATGTGCAGTTATGTACAGTGTATATCATTGGTTTAATGCAATGAGCCGATGAATGTGCAGTTATTACATTGGTCTAACCCAATGATCCAATGAATGTGCAGTTGTATCATTAGTCTAATCTAATGATCCAATGAATTTGCAGTCACATCATTGGTCCAATCAAATGATCCAGTGAATGTGCAGTTATATCATTGGTCCAATCCAAGGATCCTGTGATAAAGTGATTTATGGGTAATATTTTAGAGGTAATCTCTCAGTGGTATTTGGATTAAGCATCCTTTGTGTGTATTTCCTTTCACATTCATAACACATGGGATTTTTTTTCCCTTTTCTTTCTATCTGTCTTTTTTTTTTCTGTCTGTCATCCTATGTATGAGGATCACGTGAGCAGGTATTTCCAGAAGTGAAAACATTTCGCAAGTTCATAACATCACAAAAATGATCACGCCACCTCCTAACCTTAGAAAACAAAATTGGTTTGCCCACTTGTCTAGACAAACGCCCACACTAGACATTCCAAGTTTGTCTGTAGAAAAGTTTGTCTATCTAATGATCACAGAAACAGGGATGGTTAAAAATGATGTGCATTGCACCATGCTCAAATTCTTGTAATAACTTTTTGGTTGTTGTGTAAGTGGATTGATGAAATATTTGTACAGGCAGATAGCTAGGTTGCTTTCTGTCAATATTATTGTCTGGAATCTCATGAGATTCTGTGGATGAGCCTTACTTACAAAGCCATTAGGCAGTGAGATTGTAGAGATGATTGTCTTTGTCTCTTTCCCACTTCATTTCAACAGCAGGAAGAGGATGATGAGGCTCTCGAAGGTAAGTGAATCCTTCCTTAACTAACTCTACATGGTGACTTTTTGACATTTTAGCTCTGAAGTACCTCTGAATGACGTGCATTGCAGAACCTCATTAGTTGAAAACATAAGAGACACTTGGAACATAATCATGCATACTGCCCTGGGGTCTTATACATGCAGAGCTCTGCAAAATCTTTCATGTTTATGCTTGTAAACATACACACTGAGCAAACAGTCATTTATAAATCTAGAATTTGAAATCTTTTATTTGATTTATTTGGCTGTCTCGGCTGTTTTCATAGGGCCTGTTAAAAGTTGGCTGCCTGCGCAGCCACAATTACCTCTTAAAATCTAAGTTTGATGCATTGTAATTATAGTGCACTAGCTGAAGTGCAGTATGTCCAAGATGCAGTGTGGTTATTGGCTTCGCCAGTTAAAATATTCTATTTTTAAATGGCACAGGTAACACATTGCACAATCATCATACAAAATTTCAGCTGAACAAAATAGTTTTCCACAGGCTGTGATGGATACTTCTTTCATAATATTTAACCAGAGCACAAGGCAAATTGTGTAAGTACTGTGTCCCTGACAGGTTCTAACAAACTTTTCCTTCAATGAATATTACAAATTTCATTTTTATAATAATAATTACAGCTTCTTGTATATATGATGACATAAATGGTATCCCGGGGTACTAACTAAAAATCAGCCATTTTGTTGAATTATTATTTTTTTTTTTAAATGGTTGTACCCTGGGTGCCAAAAAATTATTTTGGTGCTGGAGCTAGCGCACGCTAGCCTCAGCACTGCACTGCACTGAAGCACACACTTGTGGTAGCACAGCATGCCATGCATGCATAGTATAACATGCAGTGGCATGGGAATGACTGTGTACACACAGTGCATGCATTTTTCTCTGGCTGTCCTCGAGTGGACGTGAGATGGCGTTACACAACGCAGTAATCCGGGGTACTACGGTACCCCGGGGTAACACGTGATGCATCATATATATATATTTTGGTGATTATTACTTGATAAAGTTTCCCTCTTAGTTCCAGGAGCTCTTGATTTAGAATCCAGGTAAATGATAAATTCCCTCAGCAATTATGTGGGAGACTTTTTATTAAGTATGCATTTTATTGTTATGTGATAAAGTTTCCATCAGAGTTCCAGGAGCTCTTGAGTTTTTAGAATCCAAATGAATCAGGAACTTTCTAGGCAGTGGTATACTTGTATGCATGTTGTTGCTTTTTTTCAAGTACTGTACATGTATTTCATTGTTCTTTCACCAAAGTTAGCTGTTATGAGGACTTACATTATGTCCATGTTACAGTTCATCCTGTGTCATTGTTACTTTAGGTTGCTGACTGTCATTGCAAAACCTCATGAAAGATTTGAACCAGAAAATCCACGTCTGCCATGCTAATTTGTGCCAGAATTATTTCTCAACATCTGCCGGTTTGTGATAGAAAGATGATGGAAAGACATTTGCAGCATACATAAAGGGGATCCTGTAAGGGAACTCTCTAAATTGGACATTAAGATTTGGTTCTAGTTTGGATTGTGACATGGCCTTTGCTGTATACATACCAAATGCATTGTACTATGAAAACTGTGAAAAAGAGATCTGATAGAATTACATTTATGGTGTGCAACATGTTCATAATAAACAATGATCTCATGTACAAATGTCTTGTGAGACTGTGTGGAAACTTTGAAGTAACTGTTGATGACTCGGTATCCTACAGCCTCACAAGAGACACATCTTTCTCTTTTTATATAGTATATAGTAAATGTATTTGTAATCTAATTTCATCATTTTGCCTGTCTCCTCTTCCTACCCACAGAACACAGTACACCTGTCAACATGGTTGCCACAAACCTAGCCTTCATCCAAGCCAATCAAGATTTCTACCAGAAGTTAGCTGAGTCAAGGTGGCAGCCAGTCACTTCATACACGGCCACTATCGAGCAGATTTGCAAGTAGCCGCTGCAGCTTGCATCAGTCAGCACACTGACACTGACACTGACATTTTTCTTTTCCAGCCAAGTGGATGATGTTGTTATTGATTACTTGTGTGTCAGATTAGATGGTCTCAAGTGCTCTTAAGCACATATCAGCCACATTGTATGATGTAAATACAACCTGTAGATGAAATTACTTTGCTTGATTTTACTTTAATCCCATGATGTGGAGACCAGAGGGGGTATTCACAGCCTCTTAACAAGCCATTAGAGTGGGATGGGAAACTGGCTGAGTGTACCGAAAATGTCAAGTCATAAAGTTTTCATCCCACATGTCTTGAAGTATGTGCACAGCAGAGTGTACACTATTTAATGTCTAAATGCCCATTTGGGAGTAACTTGTCATATTTTTGTTAGCTTGTATTTTTCTGATGTCATTTTGTAGTATGAAGCCACATCTCTCTTCACCAGAAGAAATTTGTCATGTCATTGAAATGTCATAGAAATGCCACAGTTCGAAATTTGCTTGAAGACTAATTTGTCACTTTGTGACAAATTACTTTGCTACAATTTCTCCACATGTAACAAAACTGGGATCAGAGATACCCTCAAGGGGTCATCCAATACATGTGAGGTAAGCAAGTTCACATACTGAGGTCAAAGGTTATAAAAGTCGTGGCATCTAGATTCTTATGTTGCAAATGACTTAGGATTTGTTGCTCCCATGTGACCAAATTTTGTTCAGAGATTTGTCTTTGCCAGCCATATGACATCAACTTGAGAACCCCATCACCCTCATGCATTCTGATGAATATGATTTGAAAATGAAGCTTGAATGCTTCCTGTTTTCAAGTATCCATTTTACTTCTTATACTTTCAGGTACAGCATGCTGTGCTTTTCAGCACTGCCTACGCGTATCTACAGAGTGCGCTAACGAGATATTTATGTTTGCTTGGACCATTATGTTTGTGAATGTCAGTACAACCTCAAAACCTCAAAATGTACCAGTGAATGTCTGCTATACTATGAAATTTCTCATGTGTTCATATACACTGTAATCATGGTATTCCATGATTAAACAATGTACAATTGTAAATATTTTTCTTTTCAAGAAAAAAAAAGCTTGTCTCTTGTGTGCATGTTTTTGCTGTGGTGGAGTTGATACTTTACCCGTTAATTACTTTTATGTATTTTCTGCTGCTTAGGGTACTGCCTCAGGGTTGTCTATCTATCTCTGTCAAGCCATGACAACCGAGACGGCTACCTTTTTTTCTTGGAAACAAATCTTGATTTACCTGCTTTACTTGAAATTTCTTATAATAAATAAAAAATTCAGGCTCTAAAAAGAAAATGAAACCCAAACACACACACAGGCATATATATATATATATATATATATATATATATATATATATATATATATATATACACACAATTGTATCTCTTTCTCTTTCTCTCTCTCTCTTAAATATCAATATACATGTATATACATATATGTGTGTGTGTGTATATAAGAGAAGGAGTAGAGAAGGTTATAACGCATTATAAGTCTAACAGAAATGTTTATTAAATCTAAATTTTGGTGATACGTCTTCTTTAGGGCGACATGTATAAAAGTAAACAAGGTGATGTTTTTCTTTTTTAATACAAAGGTGGTAAAAGATGAGGTGTATATGTTATATATATATATATAATATGTGTGTGTGTGTGTGTGTGTGTGTAAAGGGAGAGGGGAAAACAAATCTGGAGAGGTGGCGAGAAGGTGTGAGGTAATTCTGGCCACCACCGTTATCAGGGACAGACCCGGATAAAGACTTGAGTGATGATGATAGTTTAGGGTGTGTACAGTTCTGGTTGAGATGAGGATTTAGCTTTTAACGTTTTGCGAGATATTCAGAAACCACTCTATGAGATGTCAAAGAGCATGCAATTCTAAGGGGTATCAAAAGTTTATTTGATGAAAATCGGTTTTGAAATGGCTGAGATATCCAAAAACAAGGTGAAACAAAGAGATCACCTTTTTGGATATCTCGGCCGTTTGAAAACCAATTTTCATCAAATAAGCGTTGAATCCTTTTTAAAATTACATGCTCTTTGATATTTCATAAGAGGTTTCTCATTATCTCACTTAGGAATGTTCAAAACATGAATCCGTACTTCAACCAGTGCTGTACAGTCCCTTTAATACATGTATGTTTGATGTATAGATGTGTGTTTGTACAATTTAGATTTTTTTTTTTATTAGAAAACCTAATGAATGAATTTAAATCAAATGGAGACACCTCTGTACAGAAAAAAAAAAGGGAGACGATATCCACAGAAGATACAAAACTTTTTTTGTTTTTCTTTTAACCATCCGGTAAAAATATCGATTTTTCTTTATGGAATTGTTAGGAACCATGAGATACATAGTCAAGATATTGATATACATTGTATTTCATCAGATTTTGAATTTTACAGTTTCTGCGTCATTATTTCACCTTGGAAAAAAGAAGGAATACACAGTATGGTATGCATGATGCATGGATCAGCCAGATAACACGTTTTTGAATCCATTGTCAAACATATTAAGCTTAATTATGTCATGTATCTACTGGAAGCACCCGTTTGAATAAAAGCACATAGCAATATGTTCACTCTTCTGCTTACCGGTAGGCATCGAATTAAAAAGAAAAAAGAAAAGAAAAGAAAGAAAGAATACAACTGTTCATCAAGACCTTTTTTTCTGCAGGAAAAGTTTGAATAATATTGATTCTAAATCAATGAAAAAAATATATCCTTCAAAATAAAACGTATGATAATCTACTAAAAATGCATTAAGAAACTACAGTGTGTAGTTTCAAATGATGACGGAAACACTACCAAATATATCAATATTTTATCTCCTTATATGTGGTCATATACTCTATATTGATAAAACCTATATCATAGATATCACAATTATGCTTTGTCACTAAAAGGAAAAATGCGAAATTTTCCTGAAAGAAGACTTAAGAAATACGATTATATGATACATTCTAAATGGCATTATAGCATGCACACAAACATTATCAATAGACTTCATGGATCATATATATAGAAATAGTGCACGTAGCTTGAAAGGTTCAGTCAGAAAAAAAAAGAAGAAGAAAAGATGGAGGCAGAAAGAATGCCCAAGACGACACGTATACAGACAGGGAAAGTACCAAGAACAAAAAAGGCAACATGCTATGAGGTTCTATAAAACTTATATTTCATAAACAGCATACTGATTTTGAAAACATAGAGGGAGTGGGGAAAAAGAGGAAACCAAAAAGAATACAACGTAAGGGAAAGATAGTCAAGGACAAGCTTTTCAACTATTATATAGGACAAGTGCAGTAAAATTACAAATCTAAATAAAATGTAAAATTTATTGTTTATTGAGAAGGGGGGCTACAGATGAAATACATGTAGTTTATCTGTTAGGAGTTTCACGAAGATTTTGCTCATGTCGTCGTGCGTATATCGATATAACGAGGCTTTCAAGACATTTTCAAATCACAACCCAGTGTGCGGAAAACGTTCGCAAAAAATTTCAAAATTTCTGAAATTACCGGCGAACTTAAAACGACACCCATGAACAGTTGCCAACGCTTCTGAACCACCGCGTCGGTTTTTGCAATCTATCGCAGACTTAAATATGAACTTTTGATTTTGCCATTTTTTACCCTTGAACGACATGCGACTTTATGCGAACAACGCACATTTTACAATAATCACGGGCAAAATGTTTCCGAGGAGAGTTGATAGATGTGAGTTAAAGTCAAATTTGATCTCTCCTCTTTCTCTTTTCTCTATTTCACTTCTCTCTTTGTTGTTTGTCAGTTTGTGCACGCATGCTTGTTGATTGCGTGTGTGTGCCGATTTCTTTTCCGAGGGCTTACGCCTGCAAGCCTCTGCTCGTCATAGGTACCCCCTCACAATAATTTTCATTTTCAAATATAGATATGGTGTACTCTGTCGTGATTTAAGTGTATCTGAGACACAATGTTTTACGTAAGCTACATTGCAATATCTATACACGGTTTATCTTCATTCTTTACTTTTCGTAATGTGTAGATGTATGTTACAATTTTTATGTGAAGAAGACGTAATAAATGTAGAGAAATGAAATGAAGGCATGATTGATATTAAGTCAGATATCTCTGCCGTGCGCAAACAAACCATGTTTGTCACTATGTGTACAAAATGTGAACCCATGCCATCATTATCATTCATAGAGACATCAATTAAATATTGTTATGCTAAGTGTGTACCCCTCCCCCCCCCCCCCCTCCTGAACGCGCACGTGAGCATAATCATTTACAGGCACATGTAATAACTTTTCGGTGATAGTTTTTACCCGCTATATCTACACAGCAACTTTGGGGAATTATTTCAAACGTACCCATATGACCGAATGATGTTGTAATGCATAATATGCATGATATTATCATGATGGGGTCAGCATCTTCTAAAAGTAATTACCAAAACGGATACAAAGAAAACACTTTTCTTTAAAGGCTGTCTTGAATGTTTCTTACGTGGAGGGTGTTCCTCCTTGCTGTGGGCAACTTAAGTCTCTTGTTATAAGACGAAAAGCGCCTCGCTAGCTTCTCTCATTCTTGCAACCAGTCATTACAGGGGCTGGCAGGAACTTCCGTTTTACGATTTGTGCTTCACAAAAGTGAATGGCTCATCACCGTGGATTCGCTTCATTGGATGTGGGCATAGTTTGGGCATACTCACGGAAGTTGATGTCCGAAAAAAAAATTCCCGATTTCCAGGCGGGTTAAGCATACTAGAAGCAGCAATCTTGCTATTTGGGGGTATTTCTAGCACTTCTCGATGAACATTCGTGTCTCTCTCTCTCTCTCTCTCGCAGTTGAATTTTATGCAATCGCTTCCCGTATTCTGACAATTTGCGGTATCCCTCTTTGCAATCATTTCCCACATAATAGAACACGCGACAGAGGGAATGGAACTAACATCCATACATCCCTTGTAAAAACAAAAACAAAACAAAACAGATAAAAAACCCTAAACTATCCTAAACCCAAGATTGAATAAGTTGGTAAACATGGTACCTGTTGCAATGATCTATATAGCGATCTGCGTTCCTTTCTTTTTCATTTTCTTTTCCCGCATGTATTTGTCAATCCGCATTCTTTAGGTTGCTTGTATGCAGGGGAATAGACGTTGGATTGAAGCATAAGTGCATTAATTGGATTAAGAATAGAAAAACGGAAGAACGAGAAAAAGAACAGGATTTCCTGAAAATACCTCGAAATGCACGTCACTGTATAGATTAAAATGAAAGCCAAGTGAGGATCGATGCTTATCGATATTGAAAGGAGATTAAAACAATTATTACGAAGATGAGAAAGAGAAACAACGAAAACACGTACAGCAAAGTCATGAAAGGAAGACGAACAAAAGTGAAAGTCAGATAAACTTAGTTTTAAAAAAAAGGTAAGAAAGAGGAAGTTAAATGTAGGACGAACAGGAAGAGGAGAATGATAAGAAAATGAAGACAAAGTAGAAAAACAGATTCTTCAAACAGGCGCGACATTTACAGCAAACTGGGGACAGATAATACTGATTGGAACAAAAAATAGAGCATTCACTCTCAAGACTTTTGAAGAACTTAAAAAAAAACAGAACATCGAAATTATGGGCGCGATTAAGTACTTATCCGAGAGAAAGCAGCATCAGATAGGGATTACTGTGTAATCCACTGCTCCTGTATACTTCTTCAAGAGACAAGATGGTGAGGTGTCCATGACATATATATATATATATATATATAAGTATTGGAACAAGTTCACTCGGTTGACAGCAGGTTCATCCGTATTTATTGCGATAAATACGGATGAACCTGCTGTCAACCGAGTGAACTTGTTCCAGTGATACTTCTGTCTAAAGCTCTTCCTTTGAGGATATCGAGCACTCTTCATAGAAGGATAGAATCACCAAGTATGTATATATATATATATATATATATATATATATATATATATATATAATATATAATATATATATAATAAATAAATAAATAAATAAATAAATATATATATATATATATATATATATATATATATATATATATATATATATATATATATATATATATAGTTTAACCCTCCGTATATAACCTATTGCTTGATAGATTTTACAGACAATAGTAAAAACGCGTTCACACCACGTTAAATCGGAGTCAAGCAAAACACCCAAATATTTGATCTTCTTCATATTTTCTAAAGGCGAATTTCTGAATTTTATTAACAAACATCATTCCCAATTTTTTCTTATTACCAAATTGCAGGGGAATAGACGTTGGATTGAAGCATAAGTGCATTAATTGGATTAAGAATAGAAAAACGGAAGAACGAGAAAAAGAACAGGATTTCCTGAAAATACCTCGAAATGCACGTCACTGTATAGATTAAAATGAAAGCCAAGTGAGGATCGATGCTTATCGATATTGAAAGGAGATTAAAACAATTATTACGAAGATGAGAAAGAGAAACAACGAAAACACGTACAGCAAAGTCATGAAAGGAAGACGAACAAAAGTGAAAGTCAGATAAACTTAGTTTTAAAAAAAAGGTAAGAAAGAGGAAGTTAAATGTAGGACGAACAGGAAGAGGAGAATGATAAGAAAATGAAGACAAAGTAGAAAAACAGATTCTTCAAACAGGCGCGACATTTACAGCAAACTGGGGACAGATAATACTGATTGGAACAAAAAAATAGAGCATTCACTCTCAAGACTTTTGAAGAACTTAAAAAAAAACAGAACATCGAAATTATGGGCGCGATTAAGTACTTATCCGAGAGAAAGCAGCATCAGATAGGGATTACTGTGTAATCCACTGCTCCTGTATACTTCTTCAAGAGACAAGATGGTGAGGTGTCCATGACATATATATATATATATATATATATAAGTATTGGAACAAGTTCACTCGGTTGACAGCAGGTTCATCCATATTTATTGCGATAAATACGGATGAACCTGCTGTCAACCGAGTGAACTTGTTCCAGTGATACTTCTGTCTAAAGCTCTTCCTTTGAGGATATCGAGCACTCTTCATAGAAGGATAGAATCACCAAGTATGTATATATATATATATATATATATATATATATATATATATATATATATATATATATATATAATATATAATATATATATATATAATAAATAAATAAATATATATATATATATATATATATATATATATATATATATATATATATATATATATATATATATATATATATATATAGTTTAACCCTCCGTATATAACCTATTGCTTGATAGATTTTACAGACAATAGTAAAAACGCGTTCACACCACGTTAAATCGGAGTCAAGCAAAACACCCAAATATTTGATCTTCTTCATATTTTCTAAAGGCGAATTTCTGAATTTTATTAACAAACATCATTCCCAATTTTTTCTTATTACCAAATCTATGAATTCCGTCTTTTGTGGGTGAAATGAATGTTATTCAGGTTTAAGCGTTTGCATATTTCAACCCAAAAAAAAAATCTTGCAATTTTTTGTACCTCCTTAATTGTTCTTCCATGATAAAAAAAAAAGGCTTCATCATCAGCATAAAGACACATTTTAGAATTCAAACTCAAATTAACATTACACATATCATTGATTAAAAGACAAAATATCAACGGTCCTAATATAGACCCTTTCGGGACACCTGGCTGGTTTGATAAAAAAAAAAACAACAACCAAAAAACACGACAGCAATGATTATTATTCCTTGTAACAAATATCTCCGGTCCTTTAAATACTGGATCCCATCCTGTTGTATTCTTTCCCTTCAATACCATAGTACTGAAGCTTTGCAAGAATAAAATTGTGTGGAATAACATCAATGACTTTGCGCAGATCTAAGAATATACCTCCAATTACATGTTTTTGGTTAATTTTATCGCACAAATTCAATAATATGTAACTTCAATTAAACATGTAGCAGTAGAATAAGATGGTCTGAACCTTGATTAATAATTTGCAAGGGTCATTAAACATTCAGATACGTATTAAGTTGATCGTGGAGGTCTATTGCTCTCTCCGATATTTTTGACAAAGTAAGTAGCACAGAAATAGGTCTAATATTATCAATATCAGAAGATCCCCCTTTATGTATCGGAGTAAATCGTGCTGTCGTGAAGTCTTTTGGAATAATAGTTATGTTTGTAAGATCGCATTGAATAAATGGGTCAAAGGACCACCTATCGTATATCCTGTGCAGCCATTTAAAAAAAGTTATAAATATTTAACGTTTCACTGCCATCATCACTGGTTGAGAAGACTCCAACAGTTTGAAACGTCACTGCAGGACAACAATATAAAGTAGATATAAACAAAATTCAACATATTTTTATATTTTTAGCAAAAATAAAGCCTTACCTCTTTCAGAAAGCAAGGGAATAACTCGAGGGAATGTGTACTTTCATAAAAAGTGACATTTTGTGAAATTGTCTGTAATATTTCCTTTATATCGTTATACACAAACTGAAGTAGTCTTTTTATTTAAAGATGGCGGCAACAAGTCTTTAAAGATTCATAACCTTCATACAGATTGTCCAATCTTTTACAAAGTTTCACTGATGTGCTACAGTAATGTTGCCGCATTCATTTCATCCACGCATTATTTTGGTAAACTTGTCCCTAAAAGAGCAAAAACATGATGCAATTGTTTTTGTTTAAACTATGTCGTCCCTTTTTACAAAGAATTTTAGCGATTCACCCTCGAAGGGCTCCAAGGGTGTTTTTTTTTCTTCTTCATGACATTATGTCGAGTTATTAAGACATTTTGTCAGCAAATACATATATAACTCTATCTATCATAATATATTTTATATTGCATTTCGATGCACAGCCGTCCGCATATTGCGTACTTGGAATGCTATAATAATAATAATAATAATAATAATAAGGTCTTATTTACCCAGGGTAGCCTCTTCAGTGTTGACACTGCTCTACCAGAGGGCCCTGCTATTATTATTACCCTAGCGTTGCCAGGTACCCATTTATACACCTGGGTCGAGAGGGACACAGTGGGTAAAAACATCTTGTCCAAGGACGTATGCACTGGGCGGGATTCGAACTCGGGTCCTCCGATCGGGAGTCGGGAGTCTTATCCACTATATGCCACAGCGCCCCCACTAATATTGTCACCTCGCTTGTGATGTGCAGCCTATCTGCATGCTTTATGCAAACCGTGTCTTCAGTCTAATGTGAAACCGGATTCAAACAGTAAATGCATGACAAACTCTATAACGGCTGGCGCCAAACACACGGATCGGCGTCGTCAACCAGTTTTTAAAAGTGTGAATTCCCGACTTAGACCCTCGCGAAACAATTCCGCGCATTTCCGTCCTCTTTCACGCTGGGTGCGATTTCCCGACCGACTTTAGAATAAGAGGGAATAATCGACAAACATTTGTTCGTATGCGCATTACGACATCAGGGAATAATCTCTTTAAAAATTTGACAGGTAATAATCAACACAATTCTTTTAGACATTGTATATTGTCCGCTTTCGCATTCGATCGGTCTTGAGAAGAAAAAACACATAAACACCTTTTTTTTAATGCTTTAAATTCTTTCTCGTTTTGTATTTCAGAAACCTATTCACAGATTCTTTGGCATCAGAATATTACTCAAAATAGAATACCTTTACATTTACGGATTTTGATTTCTGTACATATAAAATAGCACACCTCTGTTACAGCTATTCTTCTTACTGGTTTTGACTTCCATAACTGCACAGTAATTTTGATATATAATCACTATTCTTACTGACGTCGTGATTTTTTTGGCGTTTAGAGTGAATGTATAATATTCCATAGCACACATAGTATTTCATACATATGCCTATCATTACAGTCAAACCTGTCAACAACCGCTGAAGAATAAGAAATGCATAGTCGTTATAACAGACACGATGCAGTAGTCGCTGTGATATATGATTAACATTCTATACCATGGAGTTTTATCTTCATGATTCTACAATGGTTACTCTATGTGACTGGTGAAAAAACAACTCGTGATCCCCTGGTAATGCATGGGTTTTACAATTATCTCGTGTTTGTTTAACTTGTACTCCACGATACTACTTGGTAATTATGTATTCATCTAGTAAAGTCATTTGTATATAACTGCAACTCCAATAGTTGCTGTAGACAAATTATTTCAGCAGCATTTGTTTCATTAAACGTTCAACAAAATTACCAGAAACATGACAGTCGCTGGTTGTAAACAGGAATACCATGACCATGAAAGCAACGCAAAAATTTTCCCAGTGATGGGTGGTGCTTTTTTTCTTAGCGTGTTAAATTTCGTCTCCTATGAAATTTCTTTGAATGAGCAGCAGGGAATCCTGGTATCGTATCTTCGTGCGCATTGTATTTATTCACAATTTGCTAAATTTGATCAATAGATGATGTAGAAGATCACCCTTTCTATCGTACGCAGACACAGACAGACAAAGAGCTGACATAAACATAGTTCTAATTTATATTGGTTCACGACACTTTAACTAATTGCACCGATTACATCTAACTGGTATTTTCTTCACATTGTGTACAAAGTTAGCGTAAGTTTCTCTCTTTTCTTCTTCTTTCTTTCTTTTTTTGAAAAGAAAATAAAGAAAAAAACATAAAGAAGATCCTCCAATGACTGTTGTACCGCATAGCATCTTAAAGGGAAGATAAACCCCAAGAACAATGTGGATTGAGTGAAAGCAGCAACATTAGTAGAACACATCAGTGAAAGTTTGAAGAAAATCGGACAATCGATGCAAAAGTTATGAATTTTTTAAGTTTTGATGTTGGAACCGCTGGGTGAGGAGACTACTAGAGGTTATGACGTATGAGTGGACAACAATACCAAGAAAATATAAAGAGAATTCTGCAAAAATCCATTTTTCATGAAAATTACAAATTCCATCAACTTGATATTGACATATGTTAAGGGTAGCAATTATTCCCCCTGTTTTCTGAAAGCGGTTGGTCCATTGCTCTTTCATGATTGTAGAAAAGTGAATATTTGTTGAATTTCCTTTATATTTTCTTTGTATTGTTGTCCACTCATACGTCATATCCTCTAGTAGTCTCCTCACCCAGCGGTTCTAACACCAAAACTTTAAAAATTCATAACTTTTGCATCGATTGTCCGATTTTCCTCAAACTTTCACTGATGTGTTCTACTAATGTTGCTGCTTTCACTCAATCCACATTGTTCTTTGGGTTTACCTTCCCTTTAACGGAAGAAGGGGATGGGTTGGGGGATGACAACTTCTCATCTGCCCATTACGAAATAATGCTGTCCTCACTAATTGCATGTCAGTCTACTCTGGCTTGATTTTGTCGTGAATGTCCAGGTACGTCCTCCCTCTATCTCTTCTTCCTCTTCTATTTCTTCACTAAGGGGATATCTGGTCTTGAGCTTCGGAAAACACTTTGCTGAGCAGATTCACACAGCATTTTAACTGTCGGACTTTTCGACTGTCCGACTTTTCGACTCAGCTGGCTCAGAAACTAGGAAAATAGTGGAACCACCTGTATTCTCTCGCAGCTCATTGTTACCAATATAATTGATCACTCTGAAAGCAGTTATTGTGTCTGTTGTGAGGCAGTGGAGCGTACAGTCTCAACAACGAAGCAGGTTATTTCAATTCTGAAACAGTGCAGTGGCATACAGGGTGTTGCAAAATGCGAAAGCTCGGCTCTGTAGCTGGCAAAAAAAAAAGGGGGGAACGCAGTACTATTTTGTTCGTGTTCAAAGTTTACTCGTTTCTACGTGGATATAGAAATGTTAATGTATTCAGAAAATATAACCGGAGAGTGTTTGTTCTTCCGCTTTTCACTTTCCAGCGGGTACATAACCGTCCACCCTTTATCCACTCCTCTGGGCGAAAAGTGTGAGATTTAAGTAGCTGATGATGTTACAAACCGGAACTGCAAAGGGTTTAATCCCATGTAAAACCTGTCGGAGGGACAAACCGTCCTTCTGATGGGCTATTCGACTTTGGGAATATGACTCATTGCGTTCGAACTCTTGTGAGCAAGTTAAAAATAAATACCAGTTCAAGAACACAAGAGTAAAAGTGCATGACATTTGAGCGAAGTTTTCAACTAGCTGATGAACGAATTAAGGCCATTTGATTATCGATTTTAAGAGAACTTAACTCATTTTTTCACTTACACCGTTATGATCTTATGACCGTAGGATTTGATCTTTCCAGGAAAAAAAGAAATGTTGATGCTTCTTCTATTCCTGTTAATGACCAGAGAGTTCGACAAAAAGTATACTTTAGTCGATTCATGTTCAGAAAATGACATGCATCACAATGTGTAATCCATGTGAAAAATGATAACGACGTTTGAATTTTATGCGAGTCTTGCACCCGATTTCTCATTACTTGCTGGTGTTTTGTTTAATTTGTCTTTGAAAATGTTGTTCGTGCTATCTTTCTACTTCTGTATGACAATGACCAAAAAATCCAATGTAAAATTCTCACCGGCTCTACATTTTCAAGATTTTATCATCATTGTGCTTTAAACTTCACTAGGTTCTTTTCTTAGTTTGTTTCTTGTCAAAACTCAATAAAATTAATTCATATCACTAAGAGTGCCTAAAAGAACAAGTTGTTGCTTTCAGTTTCAAGATTCAAGATTCAAACTTATTTGTTTTTCAATCAAATATACAGAGAAGACAGTTAAGACAATTCACGTATTATTCATACAATGTCATATGGAAATTTTATCTTAGTTTTCAATTGCCAAGTGGAAACTTTTCCAGCAGAACCTGAGATGTTGTGGAGGAAGTGGATCCAGAGGACGCTTGAGCACGCACTGGACTGCATGTGCGTAGAAGGCCGAGTTAGCCATGCGCATCATAATCCAACACCGATTTTTTTTTTTTTTTTTTTTTTTTTTTTTTTTGTCGACTGCGCCGGAAACGGGAATTTCCCTTGTTAAATTGATCACATGACGTTGTTCGGAAGAACACATACCAGCTCTTGATGAAAGAAGACCTAGGTTACAGTCCTTCGTCTATCCCAACCTCCCTTCTCTGGTCTATATAACCAGACGTGTCTGTGTTACATCTCCATAGACAGCAAATCCAGGACCCGAGGAAAGAACTCCTAGAGGAAATCTCATTGTGCGGAGGAAAGAACCGGAGTGAGCGGCGACCTGGTCTTCTATCAAGTCCTGACATCGTTTGACAACCAAGCAGTCCACATTCTCGGTTTTTTTAAATCTCCATCTTCTTATTTCATCGTATCCAACAAAAAGAAGAGAGTATCAAAATGGCACAGGTAAGGCTGGCAGCGTGTTATAGATCCCTATTTTCTCTGTTTTCGATTTTTTTTTTTTTTTTTTACTCTCTTGATCCTCTCATATCAGTTTATAGGGATGCTCTCATTTTTTTTTTTCGAGAGAGAGAGGAAACAATTTTGTTGTTTTTCGTCTTCTCTGCTTTTTTGTATTACATACTAAGACGTTTCATACTTTTATTACCGTTTATTGTTAAATAGAATTTTTGTTCCGAAAAGTATGACTCGTAAAAGGGCACTGTTGATTTGTTATCTCATCTCACCCTATTCTTTTCAAATGAGAGTAAAAAAAAAAACACACAAAAAAAAAAAAAAACACCCACACACTTGGAGTCTATTAGATTCATGAACAAGCGCCAGCAGAATGTATGCGTCCAGGGTTGAAGAAGTGGCTTGATCATTATAGTTTTGCAAAGTACCTTAATTTCGTATCGTGGTAAGGCGTTTTCGCCAGCTATGCTATTCGTTCTCTGTGATACCAGATAGAATATTCGTAATCAGAGGTAAGATGTCAGAGGTAAGGCGTCATCGGAAATTTCACATGAATATCAGTCTAAACATTGTACTTAAATGGCTCTGGCTTTACGAAGTTTACTGACGACTCCATTCTCTGCTGTGGAGTACTACAAATACTTCATGCATTTTGACTTATTGAATTTGACCTCTGGCATTTTTACCTCTTGATACTTCTGCTTCTCACTATATCCATGAATCATTAGCATACCTTACTGTTCCCAACGGTTTATGCTATAAGTGATGTTCATCAATATTCACCAAGACCGATACAAAAGTGTTTTCATGAAGACTCCGCCACTCGTTCCCACCACATTAACGCACGTAGATTAGTACTTTGCCTTCGAATTGTTGGTGTTGCGTGTGTTTTGTCTTTGTCTTTGTTTTGTTTTTTTTGTTCAAAATCAGTGTCAGATGACAAAGAACAGGGATATTGATTTATGTGGTTTAAGAGATACAATCTAAAGCTAATTTACTTATGAAAATCCCACGTTTTGATAATTATGTCTGTTATGATTTGAAATTAACTATTTGTTTGTTTGGAGTGTCGATTTGCACAGAAAACCCCATCGCATTATATGCACTGTACAAACACCTGGTTCAAAGTTCCTGGCACAGTAAGGGTTGATCATGAACGTTAATTTATGATATTTAGTTTGTAAAAGGCAAACTACACAACTGAGAAGTTTTGCAAAACGCGAATAATACCAAACTGAAGTCAATGAAAGGATCACAATGCTAATCTGTCGTAATGTTTTGGTTTCCATATATTTCGCAGGAATTCCAGCGGATTATCGTGTTTCTGATCGTCATCGCAGGGCTAGCCGCCTCGAACCCATTAGGGGGTCTGCCCAGTATCCCCATGCCCCCTAATCAGCCAGACGGTACGCAATGCCTCTCACCGGATCCAGCTGAACAGGCCAGGAGAGCCCAAAATGCACACAACCTTTTTCCGTTCAAAAACGTTTTTGCCGTGCAAAGCTTCAATTCCCCATCGCCCGACCTCTTCGCTGATCAAACTCCAATGGGAAACTGTCCTCTTGATGGTGTTGATAGCCCCACAGAGTGTCCGCAAGGTGAGTCCTTGACAAATGCTTGATATGCACTGTCACTGATGTAAAAATCTTTCTTTGTCTTCATGAGAAGATGCATTATTGGGTGAGGATCGGGGATTCATTTCAATTCTGATCAATCCAATTTTATTTCCAATATCATTTTTTTTTTGTCTATACAAAAGTAACGAGAAATAAATGTAATACAAAATCAATATACAAACATTATGTAAAACTATTTATTCAAAATCATTGTATCATTCGAATAGAGAGGCCCACATAAAAAGCAAGCTTGTACATACTTATGTAGAAACAAGCTTGTGGAGGAAGGGATTTCAGCGCATGCCAAATACCTCGTCCATGTTATTTTGTCTTCTCGCCATGTTTATTTGAATGCTTTCTTGACGCCATGTAACAGAAGATGTATAGATGCGCTGAAATTTCTGCCCAGTCTCTATAGCAACGCCTGTTTGTTTGTTTGTTTGTTTTTGATGATGTAAAACAGTTTTATCTAAGTTATTGAAAGTGATAACCGGGAAAATTTCACTCGCTTCCAAATTGTCTTCTGATTAAACGTTACTCAAAATATGAAAATGATTTGATTTTTATGTCATTAAAACTCTTTAATCTTATCTCTACCATTAAAACCAAAAATCCCATTGATACAGACAAGACTGAGCAATTCTTATTGAACTAGTCATGACAAAAGTCATGGTAACATTATGTATCATGAGTAAACTAAACTCTGATTTTGTTCGCAGTATAACATAGATTTGTATGCATAAATACCAAACACATAACTTCGTATTGAAGCGGCATGCATACATAATGAACATGCAAAAAACCAAAAACAAAAACATAACTTGTGATGTTATCAATAACAAGAGAAACCATTCAGAAATTAAAAGTTCAACTAAAGCTTTTGTCTTTTGAATCTTACCTTGTTTAACCCCTTCATAAGTTGATTTCAGGAGGTACGTGGGCTGTCACGTAGGCTGAATGACATTATGATAGTACTCAAGTGCAACGAGACGGGCTACGTCATAAAAACTAATTTTGACAATACAGAAGTGATAATGAATGTCTATACACAAGGGATAGTTGTTACGAACGGTATTTTTGGAATTAGAAGCAATTACAGTATAATGGCCGGTCAAACTGCTCCCGGTCACCTGCTCCACCAAGAAATGTTTTCTTTTCTTTTACTTTTTGTTGCTAAGAAGAAAAAAGTCATCGATGTACTTACAGGTGTAACAAAGTTTGTTAACATGGATAGCTGGCAGTAGAAATGTGTTTGAAAATTATTGTGAACCAACATTTCGTGCAGAACATTTCCGAAATTGTAGTCAACACGTTTATTGCGGCAATCCAATTCAGAGCAGCAACTGTAGTTCATTTCTTCATAATAATTTTGCGGCAATGGACGAAATCTTCTGAGACTGCTGTGGTGCTAAAGTATAGACTTATAACTCAGCGCCTATAAATACCGACAAAAGTGCAACCTACATAGTACAAATTATTTCTTCCGTGCCATATCGCATGCGCTCGTACAACATGTACAAGAATATATTGACATCACTTTAATTTCTTGTGTAATAAAAACGTAAAATTGCAATATCTCATGAATATTATAGTAATACAAAATCACATTTGTGAACATTGATCAAAACTTGATAGCCCTGTTGACTGGCGCTTGTATCACACGACTATAGAAGTCTCATATCGGGTGGGTTTTTTTTCCATTTCTGTGCCCTCAGATATTAAACCGGGTCACATGAAGACTCCCGATCAAGACTCATCATGTCCCTTCACCTACGTCACCTGCTACGACCCAGATCGCATCCCGAGTCAGATCACGGTGACTCAGTGCCAGTGCACGGCCTGTCTCGACCCCCACACCAGCAAACCCGATCTGAATCTAAGCTGCCAACCAGTGTATTACAACATGCCTGTGTTGAAGAAGAAAGGCTGCGACAATAATGGTCTATTTCAGTATGAGGTGAGTGAACCCCGCCGAGAATCTAAGGCATTGAACAAAAAGTAACGCGGGGCAGTCAGCGTCGCGATAAGTGGGTTGAGAAGAAAAAGGTTAAACGTCTTATCGCTAATTGTCGTCAACGTTATTGCGTTTGCTATTACCCCTTGATACCAATAAAATAGGAGGAATGCACCAAGCCTTTCCTATTAAAGATCACATCCCTGATAATGATTCAATCATGTACGTGTATTGAGAGTAGTTTTAACTATGAAGAATAATATACCTTTATTCACACTGAAACGACTAATGTCATACTCGTCACAAGTGACAAGTGGTAGGTACCACCTATCAACGAAACCATTTCGTTTTTAACTGTTAAACAGTACAACGTTTGGAGTACATTACGGATGAGAAAATCATAGATCATACATGAAGCAGAAGAGATTTACTTCATTGTTCACCTATGTCCGTTACAGTCGATGACTGTCTCTGTATTCTTCTTTGTCATTCTTTTATACACACTACTAAAGTGTGAGTAGCATTTCAGGTGTTTTTTTAATCAATGAAAAATGCGTTACGTCTGAAAAATTACTCACCCTCAAATCTTTTGTCCCAAGACGATTTATTTATTTATTTATTTATTTATTTATTTCTAATCTTTTGTCAGGGTGGTCCATTCACCAATAAATAGTGGTCTTCCATGGAGCCCTGAATAATATTGATGAACATATGTACATTAAATAGCAAAACGTATATACAGAAGATGACATAATACAGTGTAGATACATACCAGCATACTGTACATTGCAAAGTAACATAAAAAGTACATGCCACAGCAAGAGTTCACCAGAATGCCGAAATAACAATGAAAAACGCTATTATACAGGAATGATAAAGCCCAGAATGAATTTCGTGTGTTACTTACAAATAGCAACTTTGCTTAAACAATCTCTTAAATGAATATATGGAAGAAGCTGATCTAATTGAACGATCTAGCCTGTTCCATTCAAGTACAGAGGATACGATTGGGCTGCACTTGTGACAATCAGAGCGAAATCTTGGTACACATAGATTTCCACTGTCTATTAGCCTTGTATGATGTTCATGTACATCACTAGGCTTAACTAAGTGCACCTGAAGGTACGAAGGTGCTAAGTTATGGACGCATTTATATATCATCATAACGCGGCTGAAATCAAAACGTTTGTCTAGTGTCATCCATTTAAGACTTTTGAATAAATCAGCCGACGGTGTGTCATATGTTTTGTCCAAAATTATTCTTGCTGCCCTCTTTTGAATTTTTTCTAACTTAGTTGTATGGTATTGAAATCTGTTTGACCAAACAACAGAACAGTAATCAAATTGTGGTAACACTAGACTATTATAAAGTAATTTTAGGGATTGTTGGGGCAAAAAGGCCTTCGCTCTCTTTATCATGCAGACACTTTTTTGGGTACGTTTACATACATTTTCGATTTGTTTAGACCATTTCAGTTCTTCATCTATTAAAACAACTAAACATTTAGTGAACTGAACTCTTTTAATCCGACAACCATCTAATGAAATACTGAAATTTTCAATTTTCCCGAGATTAGCACGGGAGCCGATAATCATGACAGAAGTTTTGTCAGTGTTAAGGACGAGCCGATTTTTCTTAATCCACCCCATTACTTTATTTAGTGCAACAGTTATCTTTTCTTCTAAAACTGTTGCGTCATTAGCACTGACAGTGAGGGTCGTATCATCAGCGTACATATCTATAACACCTTCTGAAGTACACTCGGGTAGACTGTTGACATATATTGAAAATAAAAGGGGACCAAGAATTGACCCTTGAGGTACACCCAATTTAATAGTTGAAGGGTGGGACCTGGCTCCTTTGAATTGCGTCACTTGCTGTCTGTCACTTAGATAGGATCTAAGCCAATCTACAGTCGTCTTACTACACCCTATACACTTTAATTTATGTAAAAGTAGGTCATGATCTACAGTGTCAAATGCCTTCCGAAGATCTATGAAGGCAACTCCAGAAATTTGATTATTATCTATATTTAAAGACCACTGATTCACAAGTTTTGCAAGAGCAGTTGATGTGGAATGAAATGGTCTAAAACCAGATTGATTAGGGTGTAGTAAATCATTCGCATTCATGAATTCGCTCAGTTGTTGATGTACGGCCCTTTCGATAATTTTACTCACTGTTGGTAAGATTGAGATGGGGCGGTAGTTATTCAACGAAGAAATATCTCCTGCTTTAAATATCGGTACTACCCGAGCCTTTTCCATGGAACAAACGGGAAGAGGGAGGGTGGTAGGGAATAAGCTCAAACTTTAAATCAACGTTTACAGTGAAATTGGTACTCATAGATCATTTAATTCCAGATGAATGACCTGTACACCAAAGACAATTATCATCGCCTAAAACTTTTCCGACTAACTCTCGCAGTTTTCTAGACTGAGATGATTTCCTTTCCTTCTGACTGCCTTTTAATATACGTGTCATGTGTCATATTTTTTCTGGCCTCTTTGGCAAAACGGAATGACCAAAACATGACAAAAACAATTTGTTAAAGGTAATAGGTACGTATGTGATTGTCTTCAAGCCGAAGACGGTTTGCATAACATAATAATAAGTTGTAATTGCATACACTGGTATTTACAACTGTTCGCTGACGGCAGTAGGTATATCAACAGATGGCAGGATGTGAACACCGTATATTATATCAATTCGTCAGTGTTTAGGAGCAGGAGTGCTCACTAACAAAGTTTGGAGTTTGTAGCACGTGCCTACAAATAATAATCAACATTTGATATATTGTTCCCCAAAAGCCAATCCATTGTTATTTAAGTTTACTTTTCCAACCTGCTTTTTGATATCTAGACATTTACGTAACTTGATTTCTATCTGTTGTTTTTCTATTCGATAATCCACAGCTGGAGATAGAAAAGGTCCCCGTCTCCTGTGCCTGCATGCGGCGAGCCTGAATCTCTGCTGCGGTGAAATCAGTTTCTACTTGATCTTTATTTCTCTTTATTTATATATATCCAAGTCGTCTTGATTTTGACAAGTTAGGTTACATTCAGGAAGACCGTTTGTTGTGATAATAGCAATGTTCATCCATATATGTATTATGCATATTGTGTATTGGGAGCATTTGTTTCATTTACCTTGTTCCTTCACGAAGGGCTTGTGCTCTGTAGGTCATCGTTAAAACCTTTTCGGTTAATTTCCATTAAAAAAAACTAAGCAAAACAATTCTAAACTTGAATTAACAAATAATCAAACAAAACGAGTCATGTAAATATGTGATAAAGTGATAAAGGACCAATATTGCTAACTGATTCTAAGCCCATTG
This sequence comes from Diadema setosum, assembly GCF_964275005.1. Taxonomy (NCBI): domain Eukaryota; kingdom Metazoa; phylum Echinodermata; class Echinoidea; order Diadematoida; family Diadematidae; genus Diadema; species Diadema setosum. The sequence goes on from NC_092694.1 coordinate 20,562,775, forward strand.
TTGTGTCTAACTACACTCCTTTATAATTGATGTTATCCGCCGGTTATTGTCGAGTAAACCGATATCAAGGTATCTATTTCATCAAATTTGCAGTTTGTGTTATATACCATTTTGTACCATTGAAAATGACTGAATTTTCGATCGATTATCGATCTCTGACGAACAGTACTAGTTCATGAGATTGTCGTAATACGAGACGTACTATGTAATACATCATATTGACATGTATTCAAAGTTTTGCATCTGTGATGCAGCTGTTAAGAAAGAGAACTTGTTCACGGAAATAATTATCATAGTACCCACCATGTGGGGCGTAAAGAACTCATATTTATTCATCATGCTGCTGTGCTGACATGATAGTATTAAGATACCCTTTTGACAGCTGAGAAAACAAAGAAATACACATTGCAATATATTACTTGGGACATAACCTGTAAAATGTATTGATTGTTCTATATCATTCGGTCTTACATCTGATGGGGAAAACATAATAGGGGAGGCTGTGAGGGTTAACGTTCCACACGCAGAATCCAGCTGTCTCCAGCGGGAAACAGTCCTAATAGGAGCAAAATATACCAACGATTATGCTAGCATGCCTTGAAAGAGTTTCTTAGTCATTTTCACCCTATGATCTTGAGTCATAAACTTGTGAGGAGTAACTGCGAATATGTTTGTACTGTTTTGTATGCAATCAATACTGATACCAATATAAGATATACACTCTTTCAATGCATCGAACAACAACGTTTTCATGTTGGTTTTGAATTATCTTTCGGTAAATTTGATGCTTATTTTCTTTTACCCGATAAACGATACTTATGAGGCAGTTGCAATACAACGTGATAAGAAATAAGTAATAAGAATTATTGGTCCATATTGTGTGCTTTGGTGGGGTAGTTCTTTGTTCATGAGAAACTTAATATAACAACAGAAAACCCCGTTTCGACAAAGTATTGAGGTATTTCAGGTACTTTGCAGAGTCAAAAATCAGATGATCATGTATTTGAAGATTTTGGCTAATATCCTTGCTCATTTAAAGAGGAGTAGGGAAGGAGAGGCACATGCTTACTGTTCTTGACGACGGGGTGTTTTTTTTTTGTATGTATGTTCTTTAAAAAAGTGGCAGAAGTAAACTGAAATATAAAATCATAAACATCCAAGTAATGTGTATACACATCATATACACGTAACCTTGGTCGCAAGAAATTGCGCGTGAAATTAGATTTCCTTAAACCGTGTATAGTTCGAAATTGTAAGATCAAACTGATCATTGACCTGAGAAGGCATCATACCGACAAAGCCCGGCCGGCATGTCCAGGTTTCTGGCAAAGAGACACATATAAAACAATCATAGAAAAGTACACAGTATGTGGAGGTAAAAGAAAAGATGATTAAATTAAAAAACGTCTATTTCAGTAAACGAATTGTGACATTCTTTGACATGTGTTTTATAAAACTAGTGATCTCTAATCCATACCAACGCTTAGTGGGATTACATTACTGAGGATGTATTACGTTTACGTTGTATTCACGACTTTGGACTGATATTTATTACCATTGTGTATGTGACTTTTCAACTATCGATTAAAAATAAATCTTTCAGATATCAAACTCTCGATTAGTGCTTGTGTCTTCTTTTTGATCATGATACCTGGAGTTTACTTAAGAACTATTACACATGGTTTTCAATTTCGAATACTAATAGACACACACACACACACACACACACACGCACACAATATCAAGCGTTATTAACGTTCTTTATATTCAATAAATCAGCTATACAGCATATAAACAGTACCCAACAAAAGTGAGTACACCCCACATGAGCATTTGAAAATTCGAATGTAATTCTTCAAGTTGTTGATTTTAAGGTCTCACAGAGATTGTAAAAAGGACCTGGCGTGATAGGAATCAAAGCAAAAACTAATATTCATAACCTTAATTATGAAATATTATGCATATTTCATGAAAATAGTGGCAACAAAAGTGAGTACACCATGTGTAATATTTGCATTGAGATATGATCAAATCTGGAGTTTTATGGTCCCAGCATTTGCCATAATTTTCCTTAGCGTGAAAAACATGTTTACATGGTAGTGACCTTGAGTTTGTGTTCCATGGATGTAACTGCTTTTGTGAAAAGTTAGCAAGGGAGTCAGTTGCATGTTCGATGATTTCTCCTGACCACACTAGTCACACCAGTAGTAATGCACAGAGGAATATAAGAATTAAAGTGAGTCAAAACCTGACCACTCCAAGAAGTCATCAAACAGGAGTGAAACACAGACAAAAGCATGCAGAGGGGCATTATAAGGCAGTGCCATGTCATATCAACATGTTTGTTTTGTTTTTTGTGCTAAGGAAAATTATGACCAGTGCTGTTGACCATAAAATTCCAGATTTAACCATGTTTCCATGCAAATATTACACAGGGTGTACCCACTTTTGTTGCCATTATTTTCTCAAGTATGATAATATTTCAAAATTAAGGTTATAAATACTCGTTTTCTGTCTCAAGCCATATCATTCAATGTCATTTTTACAATCTCTGTGAGACTTGTGAGATAAAACAAACAAGTTAAAGACTTACATTCAAATTTTTGAATGTTCACTTTGGGTGTACTCACTACTGTTGTATATATGTGTATATATATATATATATATATATATATATATATATATATATTATACACTTATTGAAAAAAAGGAACCGTAACAATATAACAAAAGAAATGTCTTTACAAATGATGATAACACCTTAGCTTGAAGCGTATATTGATAGCAGCGTTCGAAAGTGCTTTGCAACAATCATAACAAGATTCAAGAGTCAAGAGTCAAATGTATTTTCATTTCCATAAAATAAACAGAAATTATATACAATGTCTAGGCAGAACATATTTGTAATGCTTGCAAAAATATAGATTGACTAAATACATATGAAAATGAGAAACACTGAAGAAAAAAGCAATAGTATTTTCTTTTCAAATGTATACATATGCATATAGTACAAGCAAATTAACAGTTAATATCAAATACAACAGAATGAGATAGCAGATAAGGAAAGAAAGTATACTGCCATATATATGAATCGGTTACAATGTAGCAAATAAATGACACTTCAAACATCTCTTTCAAATTCTATTCATGGTTTCGTCCTCGGAATCTTTTTCTCAAGTCTAGAAGTCAAAAGGAAGTATTTTGGGAGCCAGAAATTGAATTCAATAATATGGTGCATAATTTCGGCGAAATATCTAGACAATTTTCAATCAAAAGAGAAGGAAAGTTTATTCCTCATCTCCAGGAGTAATGGGGGGGGGTGCAAAAATTATATGTTTACTCCCCCCCCCCTCTCTCTATCGATGCCCCTGACTCTTTGCTACTCACTTAAGGAACGGCTGTACCTGCTTCAACCAAAACATCATAATCGCGGTTCATCCCTTAAAATATACATGATAACAGTAGGTCCTACTATCAGGATTAGTAGAACATACATTTCCATATTATTTCTAACACAAGCGTTTCCGTTTGTTTCCGTAATGACTTTCCTAGGGGTCATGATTCACAATTGTTTTGGATTAAAAATAGACTGTAGTCACAATTTTTACTTTAAAGTAGAAACAGAGGGTACTCGTTATAATCATATACAAAGGACTGTTGTTGACTGATATTTCATTAGTTAGTTAGCATTTAAATAATTGGCTCTTTTTAGCGGTAATAGCTTTGTGTATAGCTCTGCTCAGACTTGTAAAATTCGAATTCTGTTATCAAATGACTTTCAGCAGAAGGAAGATGGATTATGAACTGCAATTTCCGACAATTCCACCTAAAGGGTATGCCCGTGGTCTTGACAAAAACAAAACACACAAAGGAACTTAATGCGATTTAATGTAGGATGTTGAGGAAGACTGCAAAATATAACATTGCCCAGAGCATGCAAGTGAATAATTAATGATAATGATAATGAATAAATAGCGCTTAATACTGATGTTTCTAAGCGCATTAATGCAGAAAAAAATTATCATTAATCAAGTTACAAGTTTATCACTATTGAATATGACCAGCAAAGTCTACAAACAGGCTTTAACAGGAAAATGCAAACATAAACCCAGGCACATTAAATATGCATTGAAGAGAGTACACACAATCGCACACACGCACGCAAACGCTCCCCTCCCCCCACACAATGTTACCACACATTTTATATGTTTTTCAAATTCTTGTAATATTTCATTTGTCCTCTGTGACTTCTTTGTCATTTTGGTACTTTCTTGTTAGCGTTAATGTGTGCATTCCCTTCTTAGATGACTAGTTAGCATAACACACATTATCATCGTCATTATTATTTATTTATTATTGTTATTATTATTATTATTATTATTATCATTATCATTATATTATATCATCATCATCATCATCATCATCATCATCATCATCATCATCATCATATTGGCATTACAAAAGTGCGATGAATAAAAGATTACCACGTTGATACACGTCAACATCAGCAGCTTTTTGCATCTTAATACTTGAGTATTGTCTTACAATCTTCTTGTGACTTATTCATCAGTGAGCTCTTCATCTACGTCAACAGTAAAGATGAAGCCTACTCACTGTAATGGTACAAATTAAGTCATTGGAATCTCCAGAATTAAGACAGCAAGCATCATTTGGGACTCGATATCCCAATTCAGTCATTATCTTGAGTAGTTAAGGAACAGATGATTATAGATAGGTTGAGGAGTCTTTACTGTCTCTACTGATCTAATATGTACGTAGGATATTTGGCTAAAAGAGGTTGAACCTGATAATGTCTCATTTTATTAAAGTTTGTGGAAAGAAACTATATAAGAAAGAGGAATTGACATTTTGCTTTAAATAGTGTCTATTAACCAGAAACATCAGATATAATGACCTAATACAAACACGAGTATAGGCCCTGAAGTCCTACGCAATGCATTATAACCAGTCATTTAATTAGAGTGAAAAAAGGAGAAAACTATTTCCGTTGATGATATCATGATGTTCGTTCAAGTGTATGATAAAAGTAAAAAAAAAAAAAAAAAAAAAAAAATGTAGGATATTTGATTTTGTATAAAATGCCCTGAATGTGAGAGATATTTTATTCGTTAAGGCGTTTCTGGACCAGGCGCACAGGTGCAACCAAATTTACGTAAAAATTATATTTGATTCAATTCGACCGTGTCTGAGGGCAGTTCGTAACACATTGGAGGAGTTAATTCTTATCAAAGTAGCATCAAATCCCTTACACTATCAAGGGCCAACAAATCAACGAAAGGTGAAGTTAAAGTGACAATGACATCGGAAGGCTCGCTGCAGATATATTTGGTAAGGACAATCCACCTTAACCACACATTTTATGTGCTTCTTCACAAACAGTAACAGTTCGGGGTAAAAAGAAAGTTAGTTTAATGATCAGATTTGTAGCTTCTCTACATATTTGTTGCATGAGATAAACAACTTTTGAGACTTACATGTATTTTTTTTTTCACCCATTATGTACATCACAGTCTGTGTAAGTGAAAACTGATGAAATGTGTATTCACATTCATTCATCATCGCACCGCGTACCTTTCATCGAATTAATGCGCCTTTACTTTTTACACACCGTCATACACAGTGACTCTTTGGTTACGTGCGCAATACACGCTCTTAGCTAACAGTGGCTAAAGAAGTGTATTTGTATACGATTGACCTGAGGCGAGACGGCTTTCAACCTTACTTATTCCACTTCAAGTGCACGATTATTTTGTCTTTGTGTCTTTATGCAAACGTGGTGAGGTAGCTAATTTTTTTCTTCTTTGTTTCTTCTGTCTACTTGAATTGTACTGCATTGTATTTTCTGTTTGATTAAACTTCGAGTGATCTGACGTAAATGGCACGTATTATTCTGAGATGTGAACCCGACAATTTGTGATATGCAAAAACGGTCTACGGCTGTTGATTCGTTTTTTGTAGTTCTTAATCTTTCAGAAAATTATCAGAATGTAACAATAGGGGACCTGACATACCTAAAAACAGATCATTGTGTCCCTAAAGACCTGAGGCGATGTACGTGTAGCGTACAACAAACAAAATCTTATATACTTATTTTCTATCCTTACCCTGACTCTCTAGTGCCCTCATTTTTAGTTTTAATGGTGAGAACTATTTCGTAAAAATTATTCACGGTGCTTGACATCGTATGTGGGGATCATTATTCAACAGCGATTTGATAGCTTCTTTCACCGATTTGTCCACGTGTTTTATGCGATATTGCATATAAATAGGCATAGAATATAAAACAAATTCCATTAGAGAACGTATAAATCCGAAACGCAGTTGAAGCTTTCAGTAATAGTGGGTCTTTCCGGGAGTTTCACAATGGACAGTTCTGTTATTGTAAGTTGAAATATTGTTGTGAAAAATGTTTGAAAGCTAAATGTATCGTGTTTTTTTATTATTTTCAATATGAATTTGTCATATTTATGTTTTGTGCACCAATCGTTCATTTCAAAATACCTATTACACGCCTGACTGCATTCAGATTTTTCTATTTCAAGTAGAAAACTTTGAATATGAATATTAAAAATATAAAAGATGATTTACAGGTTTGTGACAGAACAGTGAGATCTTTTTAAAAAATCTTTATCAGTAGAATTTGTTTGCATGTGCTTTGTTGTTTTTGTTGTTCGGCGAGGATGCGTGTTTTGTTTTTGTTTGTTCTTTTTTTTTTGGGGGGGGGGTTCTTTTGGTGCTCTGCAGCAATGTTTGCCGTTTTGTTAGTCTTTTATGTTTCAACCATGATTGTTCCTATAAACTTGTTTCATTCAAATTCAAAATCCGTGGTTTAAAAGCTTTGATAACTCTAATGTCATGCCTGTACATCGGTTAATTCCATACATAGTCCAGGCATGATCAATTCCTGTTCCATTTCCTGTAGCATAATCATGAAGATTCACTTTCAGAGTTACTATTTTGTGTGTTTGCTCACGAAGATTTTCAAAGTTCTTTAACCCTCTGCATGCCAAGTTAATTTCCTGTCCATGTATTTGTGTGTGAAACTTGTGTACATTGACTCACTGGCACAGAAAGGGGTGGGTATCTTTCTAATTGGTGAAATGAAAAAGTGCAGATGGTACAAATTACCATGCATTCGTTGTGTCTTGTTACATTATATAAATGTCTCGATGTCATATGATCACTGACAGAAAGAATCTACTCTTTGGTTATTGTTCTATACACACAGATCATTAGCTCCAGTTTAGCCTTTCTTCTGGTATCGAATTTAGCAGACTGCAATCCGATTGCAACTCGATTTTTTAGTAATCCGATGGAACGATGTCCTCATCATCCTGACCCAAGCCTCGCCCATGAAAGGAGACGAACGACAGTCGATGCTTATGGTGTCGTAAGCTTGCCGGCAGATGTCGCCAGCGTCCCTGAAGATGCAGTGACGGAATGTCAACTAGGAGAATTGACTACAGACGCAGTATGTCCTGATGGTAAGCTTTACAAAATGTTCGTCATATGTAATATTTTCTTTGCCGTAATGTTTGTTGCTTATATGCAAAATATTGTGAAATATATTATTTTCTTTAAGAACTTTATTTCTATCAAACAAAACACAAAACATGATGCAAAGTTTACATTTGTCACCTCATATTGCTGAACAATTAAAAAAAATACGAATCATGAAATATAGTACAAAATTATGTACGGACTGCAATTGTAGCAGAACATAATTATCATATCAAAGCGATGGAAAGATGGAAAAGAGTGATCTACTGAAAAGCGAAGCTTGTAAAACGTAGATCACTCATTAAAAAAAAAAAAAAAACCCACACACAATGTACCAATAACATATATGCAATATTAATCTACATATGTCCCGTTAAAGCATTTCATATATTGATGTATATGATGGTAATGGTATATACCATATAACAGTACATGTTTTAAAGTACTAGAAAATATGAACTTGAAGCAGGCTAACAATATTACGGTACGAACACTGTTCATTATACTCTGTATCTAGTGTACAGGGAAATATGGTGACAAAAGAAGACATGAAAAGACGCACAGGTAGTGACACGAAACAAAAACAAAAGCAAAAAGAACTAGAAAAGAAAAAATGCATAAATACAAAAAAAAAGAAACAGTTTTGTAGCAAGAACAGAACAGAATGACATTATAGCGCAACAAAGAACGAGGAGAAGGAGGAGGAGGAGCAAGAAGCAGAGAAGAAAGGAAGAGAGGTTTGTGATTACATCGCTTCAACGCCAGTACAGGTGAAAGTAGAAGGTTTATCCATTACATAAGCAATTTAATCATCTAATATATGTGGAAATAAATACCTTTTCAGTTTACATTTATTCAAGGTGGATTATTTGCATTAACCTTGGGCATAACGTGAATTTCATACCATCGTGTGACGTATTAGTATAGTCTTGTAACCATTTGCATTGAGCTTTATTGACAAATTTATTGTGCGATTTATCAAAATCTTAAAGTTTAAAAAGCTTGCCACATTAGCATAAACTATTTTGGGGGTAGGGCTTGTTTTGTTTTTCTTTCATACACACTACTCCTGTAAGATCGAATACGCATAACAATTGAATAGTCTCTTAAACAAAATCCGCAACTGTTTATCGACTAAAATTTAAAGAAAGATGATTTTTGACAAATTAGTTATGATAGGCTTTATAAATTTTTGAAAAGTCGTAAAGTTTTTGGATTTAAATCAATATGGCTTTAGAAAGGAATATTCTACAGATTTCGCTTTGGTTCAGCTATACGACAAAATAACAAATGCAAATGCAAATAAAAAGCATGTCAGAGGGATTTTCATGGATCTATCTTTCAAAGCATTCGATACGTTACAACATGACATTTAACTTAATCAAAAATCTACAATTTTATGGAGTTCGAGGAGTTGCACTCTAGTGGTGTAGGGATTATTTATCATGTAGATAGCAATATGATGTACATAATGAAATGTCATCCTATCTTTTGGAGATCAGATGTGGCGTGCCCCAGTGTTCAATTTTAGGTCCCTTATCTTGTTACTATGAGTATGCATTGATGAGATTGTGTATGAATAGTTCATTTTATACTTTATGCCGATGATATCAATTTTTTATTGAATATTTTGCCAATTTGATAATGCAATGTTAATTTTGTTAATGGAATTAATGAACACAATTCTTTCTTCAAGTCATGTACATTGTAATCCGTATATTGATTTTTTTTTTTCTGTGGTATTACTGAAAATAAATTTGATTTATGCGTAAAATTATGTTGAAGAAAATAAAATCGATCAAATAAACAAACAAACAAAATGTGCTCAAAACCATGGAATGAATTAATGCCTTTGAGACATTAGCCCTACAATCCTTGCAGCTCGGTAAAATTGTATGTTGTTTGAGGCGAGAAGAGTGAAACACATATTGCATATTAGCGATGAGAATTTGAAATTGCAGTCATTAGCAATACAATTTGTTCAAATGTTAGATAGGCATTCAAGCGGACTAACACATTTTATACCTTATGATTAACCTTTGTTAATTCTTCTAGGAGCTAACGCCAGTCACCTTGCCCATCCAAACTCTGATTCCGTTTGTCCGTGGACGTACAAACACTGCTATGACGCCGATCGAATTCCAGCTACCATCACCGTGGCGCAGTGCCGGTGCACGGTGTGCCTCGATGCCTACACCCACAGAGTTGACCCAATGCTCGTTTGCCAGCCCGTTTATTTTAATATGCAAGTCCTGCGGAAAACCGGATGTGCACATGGTCTCTACAAATACGTTGTAAGTTTTCCTGCCATCTTAACATTATGTTATGCAATAATATTTGGTTTCGAGAAGTACTGTGCATCAATCATCTTGTGAACACTTACTTGCCTGTGTTTGTCTAAAGACTATAGTTTATTGTGCACTCATGTACAATTTTAAGAAAATTAAGACACAATTATGTTTCTCTCTATCTCTCTCTCTCTTTCTTACGAATGTAATCATACTTCTATATACGCCAACGGCGTAAATCCGTACTGAGAAGTGGGGGGGGGGGGGGGGATGGTCACCATCACCACGATTACAAGCCCAAAACCGGACCGGCGCAGCCTTGGGGGGGGGGGGGGGGGGGGGAAGGGAAGCTTGGTGAACCCCCCCCCCCCCACACACACACACACTTTACAGGGATCGGATGTCCCACTCTTTTGCATGGAATGAGTTATAGTGGGAGGAAAGTGGCAGCAAAAATATGAAGACGTTTTGTTCTTGTTGCTTTTTTTTTTTTGCTTGTCAGATGACTTTCGGCGGAAAATGAGACCTTAAAAGTATGAAAATATTTGTCTTTTTGTTTTTGAAATATCTGTGAGAGGGAGCGGAACGACCGAACGGGGGGAGGGTGTGTATCCCTCTCCCACACGAGGAAGATTTTGCATTTTCAGACCTGAAATTCAGCGATCTGGTGCACACTTTTGGTGAAATTTTGTTTTCTTTTCTTTAAAAAACAATAAGAAAATGAAATATTCTCAATATATTATTGAATGACTAAATCGTGGTATTTCAGCTCTTGCTCCGCCTGTGCGACATCACTGTGAAGGCCTACTAAATAATGGGGCCTATCACCGGCGTAGACAGGATTTGATCTTAGGAGGAGCGGTTATGTGCCACGGAGGGAGCGAAGCAAGCGGGGGGGGGGGGGGAGGGTATGGTAGGGAGGTTTCCCCCTCCCACGATGAAATCTTTTTGCATTAATAATTTAGACATTTTGCAGTCCCAAAACTGCCGTTTGTAGCTATATTTTTCGCTTTGGAAACTAAGGAGGGCCGCACCGGGCGCAACTGCTGTCAATCACTGGCAGCAACATCAGGAGAATGACATAAGTGGTTAAATGCGAGCGAGCGGAGCGAGCGAGCTTGAAATTTTTGACATTTTACAGTCTAAAAACTGCCGTTTGTAGCTATATTTTTCGCTTGGAAATTAAGGGGGTGCACAACGGGCGCAACTCCTGGCAATTACTGGCAGCAACATCAGGAAAATGGCATAACGATTAAATGCGAGCGAGCGAAGCGAGTGAGCTTGAAAATTTTGATATTTTACAGTCTAAAAAACTGTCCTTTGTGGCTGTATTTTTTTGCTTTGGAAATTAAGGGGGGCGCACCGGGCGTAAACTGCTGGCAATTACTGGCAGCAACATCATGAGAATGGCATAATGATTAAATGCGAGGGAGCGAAGCGAGTAAGCTTGAAAATTTTGACATTTTACAGTCTAAAAAACTGTCGTTTGTGGCTGTATTTTTTCGCTTTGGAAATTAAGGGGGCGCACCGGGCGAAAACTACTGGCAATTACTGGCAGCAGCATCAGGAGGATGGCATAATGGTTAAATGCGAGCGAGCGAAGCGATCGAGCTTCAAAATTTTGACATTTTGCAGTCCCAAAACAGCCGCTTGTAGTTATATTTTTCGCTTTGGAAATTAAGGGGGGGGGGCGCACCGGGCGAAAACTGCTGGCAATTACTGGCAGCAACACAAGGAGAATGGAATAATGATTAGTAATGCGAGCGAGCGAAGCGAGAGAGCTTCAAAATTTTGACATTTTACAGTCCCAAAACTGCCGTTTGTAGCTATATTTTTCGCTTTGGCAATTAAGGGGGGCGCACCGGGCGCAACTGCTGTCAGTCACTGGCAGCAACGTCAGGAGAATGGCATAGCGGTTCAATGCGAGCGAGCGGAGCGAGCAAGCTTTAAAATTTTGACATTTTACACTCCAAAAACTGCCGTTTGTAGCTATATTTTTCGCTTTTGTTTGTCCCACTTTTATGGGGGAACCACCCCCCCCCCCCATCGACGCCTCTTCATAATATGAGGGTGCTTTTGTTAAAGGACAGTTCACCTTCATAAACATAAGGATTGAGAGAATGCAGCAATATTAGTAGAACACATCAGTGAAAGTTTGAGGAAAATTGGACAATCGATGCAAAAGTTATGAATTCTTAAAATTTTTGTGTTGGAACCGCTGGATGAGGAGACTACTACAGCTTGTGAGTCATATGCGTACAACAGTATAAAGAAAAATGTAAAGAAAATTCAACATATTTTCACTTTTTTCGCATAATAAAAGAGCACTTGACTTGCCTCTTCCTAAAGGCAGGGGGAATGATATTACCCCTAACGTATTTGTCGGTAACGAGTCAAGGGAATGTGTACTTTTTTCAAAAGATGAAATTTTGTGAAATTCTCTTTGTATTTTCCTTATATTGTTGTACGCATGTGACATCTAAGTTATTCATACAATGCAGTAGTCTTCTCATCCAGTGGTTACTGCATTAAAACTTCAAAAATTCATAACTTAGTTTTGAACGGATTGTCCGATTTTCCTCAAACTTTCAATGATGTGTTCTGCTAATATTGCTACATTCTCTCAATCCTTATGTTTATGAAGGTGAACTTGTCCTTTAAGTGAAAGATCTGCTCCACACTCTTTGATAAATTAGGGAAATATACGTCAATATCAAAAGTGTACAAAGTTTATCGAAAGGGATCCTGTATAGCAGAGCATTTGCATGTTTATGATTGCAATACAACGATCTGGTGCATAATTCTGGCGATATTTGGACAATATTTTCCAGTAAGAAAGTTCGAGATTTGTCCTCATCTCGGGAATTGCTTGGGGGATAAATGATTTGTCTGCCTAAACACATCCGTATAGGGGCGGGGCAAATGCCCCTTTGCCCCCCCCCCCCCCAATAGATTCGACGCCCCTGATCTTCCCTGGGTATGCCCATAGATGTATCCTGACTGAGTCGTCAGTCACTGTCGTTTCTCAATAATGATTTAGGAAATGGAGGGGGTTCAATTATGGCGATATATTTTTTGTTATTGTTTGTTTGTTTGTTTTCGTACATATTTTGCAGATGGTCCCTAGTTACTCGCGTCATAGGATGTTTACATGTAGGCCTATACTATTTGACGTTGTCAACGTCTGAGCCATACCTCGCAGTGTATGTCGATGTTACTTTCTTCGCGAGCGAGCGAAGCGAGCGAGCGCCTGAGAAAATTGTATATACATTTTCCTACAAGATAGCATATATTGTTCAGCTCTGTTACCTGTCTGAAGGCCGGCGTACAAACGTCATGCAATATGCCAAAATTGATACATATCACATTTCTGCTTCCTCCATTTTTTCCCTAAAAATTCGGGGGGGGGATGATTGTACAGGCCACCCCCCCCTCCTCCATTTCAGGGGGGGGGGGATATATCCCCCCATCCCCCCCCCCCGGATTTACGCCCATGATATACGCTTAAGCCATTTCCACTCACACTTAACATATTTTCTTTTCGTTTATTTTTTGACTTGTTTTTCTCTTATAAATATTTTTATTTTTTATTATCCTCAGTTTTTGTTGAAGGCCCATACATTTCGTGTTCTCGATCCGAAATAAAGCAAAAATAAAATGATTATGGCGGGGGTCTCTTGTATCTTTATTTTGTTATCTTTCTGATGTTTATCATATCTTTAACATGGAATTCTAGGGCCTATTAATATTAGGGCCTATCGATATTACTTATATCATTTGGATGGCTAAGAGTTACTCATGCATAGTACATTTTATTCAGTTATGTACCTCTCACAAGCTCAAGCGCTCAACAGTTCATATAATGCTTGTTCCAATTCTTAGTGATTCCCTTTTCATGGATGGAAATGGGACAGGATTTTGACACCCTATCACAGGCTTTTGGAAGGCAGGCCAGCAAAATTACCCTCTATCTGTATCACAAGGGTTTGGAAGGGAAGCTAGCAAAGCAGCGTGATGTACAGGCAGTGCATAATGGCGAAATGTCCTGCGAAAAGAAAGTGCTGGGGAGGGGGGGGGGGTTATGAATGCATGTCCTGTCATTTATCATGTATCTTGTAATATATATTTCTGTGTGTGTGTGTGTGTGTGTGTGTGTGTGTGTGTGTGTGAGTGTGTGTGTGTGCGTTTGACAACAGTCATAATAGGCTGGATGAGTGTGTTAACATGGAAAAGACAGGGAAAGAGGGTGGACAAACTGGGAAAAAATTTTAAAGTGTGGTACCGTTAAACTATAATACATAAAACACTATATATATATATACATGTATATATATATATATATATATATATATATATACAATATATATATATATATATATATATATACAATATATATATAATAAATATAGCATATACTCATACGTTCGATTTTAATGCACGGCTATAAAGAAAATGTGATGTTAATTATAAGCCTACCTTAAGCAGACGACAGGCCTTTCGGTAGCAAACATGTATTCTACTTTTGCCACATGGAGTTTGCACAAGATAATTCTTATAATGTGTAATTTGCGATAAAATAGGAAGAAAAACGTATTAGCGAATAAGGATTAAGTCTTCTTGCCCCGAAACATTTCAAACCTTTGATTAGAAAGTTTGATGGTGCGTGTAAAGCTCACTGACGTAATCATGTCACAGCGCAATCTCTCGTTTTGACAATCTATAACATAGGGTTTTTTTCTTTTCCTCATGTCCATGCACTTAGTTGAGGGAGTCGGTATACACTGCAGAACCATGCTTACTAGCACACTTTGACAGTTGTAGCGTCTGGTATTGTTTCGATTTTTCTTTTTCTTTTGTTTGTCAAGTCAAATCTGTAAGTACATAATCTTTTTTGTCTGTTGAGATTAGATATTGCTTTTTATTCATTTTTTTTTATTATCATTATTATCTTTTTTTCCGTTGCTCACACTTCGCCATACATGTTTTACGTATCATTGCCGGTGGATCATGGGTAATTGGTGCATTTGGTGTTCCATTCTGTGTTTTACCGCCACGTCTGTCTCCTCTCAGATATCATTTACTTTTATCTTCTTCACATCTGCATAGAATAGCGCCATTATCTGTGCCAGAACTATTATGCTAATGGTCTTTCAAAGAAAAGTCGGGTAACTTAACCCTACACTGCAAACACTCTTAAAACGTATCAACAAACAGAAAGAAGGGAAGGTCCGGTCCATAACTCTTAGATCATTTCGTTGTAGACATTATTTCACTGTGTATATCGGTTGTAAGTAAGTTACAAGTTACAACACTAAAGAGACAGATATGGTGTCATTATCATCTTGATGAATGGGGACATTGTGATGAAAAGAACCAATTTCAACAGTTCAAAAGTTTGAACATACTATTTAGTGTGATGTATAGCAGTGAACTTTATGAGATTTTGTCAATTCAGCAAATGATGAGTTTGATGTCTTTCAGTTGTGAATCTCAGCAAAAAAGGACCCTCAATGATAAAACAAAAGCGAAACAAAACAAAGCACCAATTAATACACAAAAACGGGAAATAAAATGAACATCAAGTAAATTAAAACAAAACAAAAAGAATACTTCGATTCCCCTCCAAAGATGCTTCCAATGATATCATCTGTCAATCACTACCAAACTCCTCTATGGCATTTGAATGCACCTTGCCCTAAACTGAGCATAGCTTGCATGTCCTCATACAATGTCTTAAAAGATGAATAAAATGCATGGCATGGATGCTAAACCAAGTAACTCCTCCGATGACCCTATCCTACTTATAATGTTCAAAGAATAGGCTTATACTATGCCATTCATACTTTTTTGTAGAATGTGTGTGTGTGTGTGTGTGTGTTTATAGATGTCTTAAAACTGATCGTAGCGTAAATTTTTATGTTATTTTTATCTATATTAGCTAACTGTACAATAGCCGCGTGTTGGAAGTATTTTAAGAATCAAAATGCATTCTTTTTATGACATTCGGTTTTGTATGTTTTGGTTTCTTGAAGCCAAATTAAGCAGCCTGTGCCAGTGATTACTCCTTGCTTTGCTCTCATCAACACAGCTCACTCTTCTCTCATTTCTCCACCTTATTCTTTTTATTCAGGCTGAAGTCGAGCGCATTCCTGTTGCATGTGCGTGCATGAGAAAGAGAACAGCAGCGGGCATGACATCACAAGCATCAATGTATAACTCGTCCCTTTTAGAAGTCGATCAGGAGAGTGACATAGGGCAATGACATCTATAGAAAACATTTCTGACTAGCTATCCTCTGCATTTGTCAATGAACATTTCCCTTGTCTTGTCAGAAATTGCAGTTATAAATTGTTATTTAGATTTAAAATCGATTTGTAACAATAAAGCCAGCAGGACAAGCAGTATGCATTAAAATGCAGATTCGAATGTAGTCATCTTTCTGTATTGATTGATCGCGCTATTTTCATCACATTGTTCAATTTGAGTTTGTGAGTCAGACTGCTTTTTACGTCGAGATATGCACGTAGTATGACACTTTTTGACCCTGTACAAATAAATGTTGGTGTACTATTAGTTGTTATTGATTACATCTTTAATGAAATGGTACAAAAACCATGCAAAATTTTAACTTGCGAAAAATCTCGTTAATGTCGACCGTTATGAATTTAAAACTATTCTGAGCCAACAATCACATGAATGCCATATAAGTTAGAGTTTGAATGCCCAAGTAAGGACATAATTAAGTAACACAGTGTTTTCTTTGTTATTGCAACCCAGAAAAGCTTTATGCAAGGTGACGAAAATCATCACAATATACTGATCTGCATGGAGATTCGTTTTCCCTTACTTGCATTAACTTAACAGAACATTTTCCTCCAAAGTACTCCACGCAGTTTGAATATTCTATTATACAGATATTGCAAAAGATAAACTTTTGGTATTTATATAATTATTATGTATACATATGTGTATTAATACATGCACGAATATCCTCTTCATCAGTATAATTCTGTTGCTTGTGGATTACTTCATATCGCTTCACAATATTAACTGAAACATAAATAACAATTTTTTGTTTAATAAATAGCCTTTGTCTTTCAAGGGCCAAAGAAGTAATCAAAATGTATGGTTCTACTTAATATATATGATATACTTGGTATTACAAGTTTAGATGTAAGTAACAATATAAAAACGCAATTAACTGATGATGTACTAATGATGATGATGTAACTGATGATTTGTGGCAAAAAATACCATGAAATATTAAGATATTGTTTGAGTCGTTACAATAAGTATACAGATATAATGCCAACAGGAAAATGTGTGATTTCAATTTGATTGTATTATTTAACTTGTTATCCTTGCTGGTAGGTATTCTTCCTGTTTCAAGAAAGTTCATCTGAATGAAGACAGAATATATTACGCATTTCCAAATTTATTGTAGAATTGTTAATTTACATTGAAATATATTAGATAATCTCCTGTAATTTAAGTGGGAAAGACTACGTTAAATCTCTTGCTGTTTTAATAGATATGCATTCATCATGTTGCCAGCACGTAAACAATGTGTGTTCTTCAATAGCAGTGGCGGATCGGGGGGGGGGGGGGCGCACCTGGCGCGCCGCCCCCCCCCCCTTAATTTTTGGATTTTTTTTTTGGGGGGGGAATAAAAGAAATAAGAATAAAAGAATTGCCTATGAAATCCTGAAGTGGCACGAGAAAGGGAAGAAAAGAAGAAAATTACACGAGAGCTTTTTTTTTTTTGAAGGTCAGCTCTCAGCTGACTAAGTATCACCAGAAATATTTTCTGCGCCTTCCCCCCTTTAAGGAATTCCTGGATCCGCCACTGAATAGCTAAAGGAATTTGAATAACGGATAAATTGAAACCTTACTTTTTGTCGTAACATTTGTTTTACATGTATATTACTTATTGCAATGTTATATGGGGAAATTGTTCGAAAACCAAACTAGATCATATATACATAAACTTTTCATTGTAAAAAGAAAGCAGTAAGCATTTGCACTAAATCACATATCCCTCACACGTGGATCAACTATTCATTCGTTTGAAAATTTGCAAGGTATCAGATATAAGTAGTCTACAGGTATTTTATGTATATCCAGGGAGGTGAGAGTCTCACCTCCCTGGTATATCATAACATTTTTATTATCATTTGTAGTATTTGATTACAAAATGCTTTCCTCAGCATTCTTAGATTTCTTCACACAATTTCTTTTCATGTAATTTGCATTCTTACCCAATACGTACATGCAACAATAATATCTGCTCAAATGACCCTAAGATATTTTAGCACATACAACCCTTAGCCATCATGGACCTGACATATTTATGGAGTCATTTCGCATTCCCTCACACAGATACATTTGTGCCTTTGCAACTGATTGACAAATTACCCAATATCGACGTAATTTCATGAATTTGAACATTTGTGCTTTCTTGTGAAAGAAGTTAAAAGAAATCTGAATGAGACAATACCTAATCAATTGGATATGTAGTAAAGATTTACATGTTTCTTTGTGTATTGAGTAAAATATGTTTTATGCTTAAGTTTGATATAAATGATATAAACATATTAGAAGGGCCAAGCTCCCCTCCCTTGTTCTGTCCCCACCCCCATACACACATGCACCTGCACCTCTTATACAGATTATAGATTTCTTTCTCCGTTGTTACACTTTCAAGCTCTGCATTTTATGTTAACCCCTGCAACCCCATAAAACGTAAGGAAAACGTTGGAAAGTACAATTTATTATAATGCTCATTGATTCTGTAAAGACTAGGTATGTTATGTTATATTATTATATAAAAATGTCGCCTTTCTTATTTTGGATATGTATTTTCTTTGTAAAATCTGTATTCATGAAAAAGTTGGAAAACCAATAAATGACATTAAATGAATTATGCTGACATGGATGGATTGCCTTAACACAAGAAACATCATTCTTCTTGACAGGGGCAGTTGGGAGGGGGGGGGGTGGATCTGGGAATGGGACTACAAAACCCATGACTTGCCGAAGGTTTCGCAGGGAGATTCCTCATATCGAGGCGTGGTGACGGGGGGGGGGGGGGGGGGGTACCTGTGACCCATTGACCCATAACCCAACTACGAACACTGCCCCCCCACCCCCAGCCAAAGAAACGACCATCATGGGGTAAAATAAGTACTGAATGGGCAAATTTGTTTAGGGAAACAAAACTGATGGCCAAATTGCTACTTTTTCAATAAACTTTAGAGTTTTTCTGCATGAACATGCTGAATACTGTTACAGGTAGTTTTTGCCATCATAACAGGTGATAATTATATATACATGTATACAGTATATATATATATATATATATATATATATATATATATATATATATATATATATATATATATATTTAGAGAGAGAGAGAGAGAGAGAGATACAGACATACAGCTATGACAAGCGGTGCTGACGTGTCATTCAATGTGACTTTTGTGAATGTGCATTTGTCTTCTAGTCATCATGGTAATGTGTTCTTCCTTCAAATGAAATGATATGTTTTTTGTGTATAATATATACGATATATATATATATATATTATATATATATACATGTGTGCATATCCCATATATATATATATATATATCCGTTTGGTATATATCCGTCGGGAATATGTAGTTTATTGAGGATTGAAAAGTGCTCAATGCTGTAAAGCAGAGCATATTAGGCGTACCTGTGTTTTGGTGCCTTGTCTGCTACCGGCGGTTTCACGCTGTCGCGATCCTCAGGCAGACTGACAAAATGGTGTGTTTCTGTGCTCATGTGGCGCGGTGGATCGGTTTGACGCATGGATGATTTTTCTTTTCCGGTGTCTGCATTTGGATATGAGCTCGGACCTTTTATTGAGTGCGTTTTTGTTTCGGATGATGATGGCCTTCTCATCGAGGCAGAGGTTGCACAGGCCACTCCTTCTTAGAGTTAAGTTTGACTTTTTTTGGATGTCCCATGTCAGTGTGAAGTTTACGCGTTTTTCTTTCAGGCTCCAGATGTATTTTGAGAGTTGGGTTTCATTTTTGTATTTCTCATTCTTGATGGATTTAAAATGATTCCTATATCTGTCTTTGAAGGTACCCCCTGCCAGCCCGTAGTAGCAAGTGCTACTCGACTGACTTAGGGCGTAGCTAGCTGACAAAAAAAAAAAAAAAAAAAAAAAAAAAAAAAAAAAAAAAAACTCGTTCTAGAGTTTTCCTATCTGTTCGTAATATACGAACTGCATCACCGTCGTGTTATGCTAAACATCAGAGATGATTTCAAATTTTAGATAATCCAGCAGTAGCTTGGCTGGAGGTATTCCCTTTTTTTGATATAAACAAAAGAGAATCACAGGAGAGAGAAGACGGGTTGGCACTTAAAAATCATTTCTTTAATCTTTCATATTTAAGGCTCGAAGGTGGGTCTAAGATAATTATATATTATATCACCTTTTCCTTCATACGACTTTGAAATAAAGTCAAATTATAAACCAAGCAACAGCTTAGTAGTAATCGAATATGTGTGTGTCTCTCTTTAAAAAAAAAGAAAAAAAAAAAGATCTCACGAATGAAAAGCTGGGAAAACTCCTAGAGGATGGAATTAAAGCTACACCTGGGTTTACCTCATCTGGGTTTGCTATGTAGTTGCAAGCATTTCAGGTGAAAAGAGCTACTGATTTCTTGAAGTCCAGACGATGTATTCAAGACAAGTTGGGTAGTGATGAATCTTTCAAGGAAGTTGTAAAGTGTGATACTTTTGACCAGGGAGTGCTCACCTCCCTGTTTTGACCAAAGCATCTATCTCCGATGCTTCTTTCACTCTCTATCCTCAAAAGACAAAGTGCATACCAATGAGATCAAAACAGTATAATGAAAATAAAGACCTAGTAGAGATCGAGTCACGGCGTGGGAGTGGAAAAGTGCGTATTACTCACTGTTAATGAAGGAGTGATCATAGAAAACATTCTAAGACATTTTAAGACACATTTTAAGACATTGTGAGTCGGCAGAGTCTTTTCAAACCACACATCAATACTATATCTTTCATCATGCGTCGTGTTCATGAAGTTTCTGTGGCCAGAAGTGATAAAAGTTTCATCCACACTTCACTTATTTCTCCATGAAATCTTCGTGATGTCGAGGAGTTTCATGTTTACGGGTACACTTCATACATTTCAAGACATTATAAGGGGACTGGTGTCATTTCAAATGGTAATGGAACCAATGTATGAATGCGCTTTTTGGTAAATCAACAAGTCGCCTTCATCGATTCAGTTTTCCTCATAAATAGGCATGATCAATACTTGCTTATCACACTCGCAGCCTGGACAATAAGCAATTTTTATTCATCCTGAGCCGTAATGTCACCCTACGGCGAGTCTATGAAGTGTTTCCAGAAATAATTATTGCCACTATATCAAGATATGAAGAGGTTGTCACCGAGTGTGCATTTAAATTGACTTTCCATTCTTGGCGAAGAGAGGAGTTTCTTTGAGCTCAGAATAAACATCATGGAAGATATTTGTGTTTGCCAACATTAAAAATTTGAATAAAACTCTTACCAGTGCACCAGGCTTTTATATCTTAAGGGGTCTCAAGTTGAAAAGGTTTTTGATGTGATATATATATATATATATATATATATATATATATATATATATATATATATATATATATATATGTGTGTGTGTGTGTGTGCGTGTGTGTGTGTGTATAATTTGCATGTTTTTTGTTTTGTTTTGTGTTTTGATGGTGGGAATTAATTTTCTGCATGTGAATACATATATTCACAAGACCGGCACAAACACACTCACACACACACACACACACACACACACACACACTCACATAATACAGTATATATTATGCATATATGTATATGTATATACACATTATTATGACAATGAACACAATAGATGTGGCAGGATGCCAACTGGTGGGTAGTAGCAGCTTACTACCCTTCTGTCTTCCTCAGCTTTGTTGTCTGTTTATACAAACAAAGGACGAATTCGACAACATATTAAATTTGACAACTTCAAAACATAACACAACAAATGGTTACTGTATAAATGGGCATACATCATTGTACGGACATCTCATATAAAGGAAAATGACAAACAGAAATAGGCATATTATTATCATAACTATACTTTGCAGTGCATTTGTATTACTTGCTTGGGTAATTGTGTTGTGGCTGTTTGTGGTGGGATGAGGGGAAATCATGTCATGTACTACATGTAAACTAAAACTGGGTAGATCCATTTGGTGGCTTAAAGAGGTGGGTCATTTTGGGAGTAGGCATTCTCGTGGTCATTGTCATTACAGCTGGTGCACACTGGCAAGCTCGATACCAGCAGGGAGGTGGCAGTAGGGGAATAGATGGTGTGTCGGCACGCGCGCCTGGGCTCATAACACAAAAGGTATACATCATACACACACATTCATAATAAGCAAATATAAATTCTACTTACAATTTTTTTTTTTCAGTATACTGCGTGATACGGCAGAACTGTGCTGCGCAATGTAATATGCTGCTTCCCTACACATATCTATCTATCTGTATACATAACTATACTTATCAGTGTAGTAGTATCATTATCGTTAGACTATATCATTTATGTGCACATATGATTTCTATAATATATCATAATTTGCATAGACACGATAATATGTGGGTGCAAATCCGTTAATTAATGTGGTAACGTTTGTAATCATGAAGTCAATGTTTTAGCGCTTGGGCATATTTTAAAATCCTTGGTGCTGAAAATGATATTTTCGAAGCGAACAAATTGGGTGGCAAGTTTGTCGTACTATGTTCGGAAAAGATGAAATACAGATTAAAAAAATAGGAGAAGTGGATGTTCTATTATAATGCAGGGTTATTCTAACAAGAAAACAAGACAGAAACCAACATTCAGTGGTGAAAATCACCATGTAAGTTTTTAGAAACTGCTCGACAAAGCATTGTTCTTATATGATGATAATGATAGAGAGAGAAAGATTTTCGTGTATTAAGATTAAGAGTTTTATGAGTACATATATGATTGGTGTTGTATTATATTGGTATCACATATTCAGATAGGGCCTCATCCACGTCAAGCTCTGCTTATGATGACGGTCCCCTGTATTGATTTCTCCTTTGTTAATAGATACAGTATGCCTTAATATTTTATTTTGATTCATATGTCACTTCAGACTAATGTTGTTACGCAAATTATATTTGTTTTTTGTATTGATTTGTATGTTATCTGTATAATTCTGTTTTCATTTGCAATTGTATTCGGAGAAAGAAAATGCAAAAATAAACCAAACAAACAAACAAACAAATATATATATATATATATATATATATATATATATATATATATATATATACATATATATATATATATGTATATATATAGCATATACTCATACGTTCGATTTTAATGCACGGCTATAAAGAAAATGTGATGTTAATTATAAATATATATACATACTACTGCTGCTCTCCATATGAAAAGAATCTATATATGATACTAGTGATAAGATCAGGGAAAAATTAAGAACAATATATACTCATATGAATTGATGAACTCATGTGTTACGGTTACTGCCTACACGTATCGGAAATGATTTGAAAAGAAGTTTTGATGCGTAAAGCGTTACTACCATTTACCGCTTGGGATAATAAATTGCACACATAGTTTATAATCGACGCATATACATACTTCCGAAAAAATAATGAACTAACGTACGTACATGGACTTTTCGCTTTTGTAAAAATACCACCGTCATTTGCTTTATATCTTTCTTGGATTCACAGTGGGAAGTGCTTACTTCATATATCCGGTTTTGAAGCAATATGAAGTGACCTCGCCCAATCCTGATGACCTTACGGTGTTGACCGTGGTATTTTCTTTACCTCAAATAGCAAAATCAAGTAAAGGGTGTTTTCTCTGTGTGCTGGAAACATCTGAACAGGTTTTGTTCTGTCAGCGGTCTATGTACATTTGCTCAATGGTCACAGTGTTTACTTTCTACACCAGTGTCTACTTCAGGGCTCTTTGGTCACGCTTGCTGGCTACACTATTGCAGTGGGCAGTAACCACAAATGTCATACTAAAACGTCTTGTTGTATGTTTGTACTCCTGTTCAGCAGCCCATTATGATAACGTAATGTTTCCATATTTATCTGAATAACAATACACCCAATAGACTGATACTTTTGAATGTGTCAGAAATGGTATTTTAAGATCACTCTATCGAAATAAAAAAAGAAAATACACAGGAAAAACCCTGAATATAAAAACAGGCACTTCCCGGTAACAATATAATATATCTTGTATAATACATTTGTTTTTAGAAAAAACATGAAGTAAAAAAAGAAGAAGAAAACAAAACTGTTTCTGGAATGATGTTTTCTTTTCAAATTGATTTCATAATGTGTTCTTTATTTGTAATTTACTGCATAAAAAGGCTTGACAGATCGTGAATCTACCCTAGTCAGTTCGAACTTCAACTTTTGAGGACTGATAAAAAAGAGAAGCTGGTCTGATTATTGTCTGCACCTGTAATATCTACTGCATCAATAGATTTCCATCTGGGCGAACTGTTGTACAAGAATCTTTACCGGTTTCAGTAAGTTGACCTGGCCTATATGTATATAGTATTTCTTTGAAGCTTCACAATTTGTGGATGTGCCTTTCGTTATTTGTGAGTGTTATTTTTTAAAGAAAGGACGCATCGGGCGCTTACCATCTCATGTGCATTCTTATAAATTGAATAATTACAAATGATTAGATACGTGCTCGTCTATACAACTCAAAAAGTATAGCACTGACTATATGTATTTGCTTTGAGTGCCGTACCTCTTGTTTTGGTCCAATGTGATTTGACTTTGCGACATTTTCTTTTCCAAATGTTGCATTTGCGCATTGAACGAATGTACATTAAAAAAAAAATCATTTTATGACGTCAAAACCAAAACTTTAAAGTCAAACCAAAACTTTAATAGAGAGAAAGAAAAGGTACATTCCTCAACTTGAATACTAAATCATCCACACACAAAACGTAGGCCTGAGTTTGAACTCCTTCCATATTTTGGTATCTTTCACTTTCCTGAAGACGATGAATGATTTTTCCCCAACGAAGATACGAGAAAATACTCATCCGTATTGTTGACGTAAGTTTCTATTCAAACTATAACCGGAAGGCTTGACAAGCTGATCCACATAGGAAATGGGTGCATTGCGATAATCTTCAAGAAACATTACAATAACGGCTTAACAGGATCGACACGTATTCGAAGGAGCAAGACGTTACTTGTGCTGTATGGCAGATATGTATATACACTACTAATTAATATAATTATCATCACAACTAAATCCATCACTTAAACTCATACCAACTCAACAAAAGGAAAATAATTGTGCATTTTTTTCTGAGTTGACGCTCTGTAAAAATACAATACATCACAATGGATGAAGCGTTTAGCGATATGTATCTTGTCGTAAGCACCGAGTGTGCATATACTTTATAGTTCCGACTGTACGTGCGTGCGGAAGGAGGATGGTTTACTATTTTCTATGCAGTGAACCCGAGAAGCAATAAGCATCAAACGTCGACAAGTCGCTAAAAGCGGAGACAGGCGAAACTCATGCCCTGTTGACATGTTTATATTTCAAACACACACACAAAAGGGTCTTCTCTCCCCTGGCCGCTCCCTGTAAGACCTCTGTAATAGCACATGATAATAACAGTATCAATTAAAAACACGTGTCCATCTTTTTTTAAGAAAAGATGAGGAAAATATAATGAAACGATAACAATAGGCCGGTTTGGAGTTAGCTCATGTGCACATTGGTACAAATAACCTTTCTTTTTTTATCTAAAAAAAAAAACAAAAAAAAAAACGTTATGTACGCAACTTACCTAAATTTGTCGCTTTTATACATAAGCCTCCAATTCAAAATAACGATACTTTCATGTGTGAATTCTGTAAGATTAGTATACAAATGGATTTCCTTGAATTTAAAATGTGCTGCATTGTAGTAACTGTACCTACCTGTAGTCAATGAGAGCAAATGGCAAAATTCAGCGAGTGCACATTGGAAGCGCTCAAGGAATGTGTAATTATTTGAGACTAAGCAAGGAGGTACTAGGCGAACTCGCCTAGTACCTCCTTGGACTAAGTAAGAAGATTCTTACTGTTTAAATCCTCTTCCCGAAGCAACCGCTCTCTCAAAATGCCGACCGATTAATGGCACTAGATACCCTCCTAAATAATTATAAAAATCTTCAGCTACAATAGGCGCAAAGAAAGCTCGGGACTTTCGTGGCAGTTTAAAATTTTGTTGTTGTTGTTGTTGTGTTGTTGTTGTTGTTGTTGTTGTTGTTTTTGTTTTTGTTTTTTTGTTTTTTTTTTGGGGGGGGGGGCTCTGAAATAGGTCTCACATTAGTAGATTAGTATATATACACAATAACCTTATTGACTTCAAGCAGATAAACTGGAATGATATATCTTGTTTGAATGAATGGCTATATACTGCTGAATATGTTTTTTTTTGTGTGTGTGCGTGTATCGTTGTTTGGTTTACTCTTTGCAAGCTATATTTTATATGTATAATGGAACTCATATATGCATAAAATGTATAGCACTACAAGTATATATACATTATATATGTATCCTATATTCTTTACCTGGTCGAATAAATGATAACAATATGATAAATACACTATACAATATATGTATATAAAATCCAAAATGTTTCGAAATCTGAGTGTGATAGTTATTGCTATCTTCGATGCATGCTAGGTTACCACAGAAAAACTGTTAATTTCTCCATGAAAAATTATATCCTACGTTTTGTGAATAAAGATTTTATTGAGGTGCAGTAACTCTGAAATGTGGGGTAAGGTCAACATTTTAATATGAATGACCAAAGTTTGGTACTCAGTCACTCATTTTCTTTTTTCCTTGTTAATGAGTGAGTTTTTCAATGCCCCTTAGTTTTATGAATTGTAACAACAACATCAACATTATCATTGCAACTGATTGACGAATTGCCCTACATCTACGTAAATAAGCACTGAATTAATCAATGGTTTAGTAGTAGCCATGATAAAAGAATTTGTGGGGTACATACTCGAGCAGGTGTATCTTGCTCGAGTACGTACGCCCATGATTTTTTTTAAAGAATGCTTGGAGGATTTGGGGACTGATTGGCAGGGAAGACATAATAATCATATTGTCAACTTTCTTTGTGTCTCCTTCTCTTTAATATCTTTTCACATCACAGAGGAATAAGATGAAACAAATCATCGCGTTGATACTCTGCGTTGTGATGGCGACAGTCACGTCTATGTCACTTGAGCACGCAGAGCGCACAACAACCTTTCCTCGCCGCTTTGTCGCCTTCCAGAAAATCAACGCTACCACGAACCTGACAGAGACATCTTATGTCAGCACCAGCTCTGAGGCGGCGCGTGAGCGTCTCGAAGGCCTGATATCTGCCGAACATGACCTTAGTCGGTGCCCTACCGGTCCGGCGCCAGTACACTGGGTGAATCAGGACGCCATCAGTCTCTGTCCGTGGTTCTTCGTTGCAGAGGAAGACCTAAACCGCTTTCCCACGGTCATCCACCATGCTGTTTGCAAGTGCGAAAACTGCCATTTGCAGCGGCTTGACATGGGTGCCAGCGCACCTAGTCTCTCCATCACCTCTCGTTGCCGGGAGGTCTACCAAAAGCGTTACGTTCTCCGGCGTTCACGCCCCGGGGCAGTCTACGTTTCTGATATAGCCTGGGTCTCTGTTGGGTGTGTCTGTCAGCGTTTATCCATTCATGACGCCATGAATTGATCTGTAAATAGGCCTACGATAAGAAATTAGATTTCAAGAACAGGGTATGTAGTTTCATTGTGAGGAACGTTACTGTATTTCATATTGAAACACGTCGTATTCAGTGACAGGGATTAAGTTAATCTCCCTCTCCTTTTTTTTCTCACCAACCAAGTGTTATAAATTGGTAAGTGTTTGTAAGTTATGCAGTTAGTAAGTCTCAGAAAGTCATGGTCATGTTATATACTCAGCTTGCGGGAATTAGAGTGAATGGCATATCAGTGAGGTAAACCGGTTGTTAACATGTGTTTTCAAGTTTGTGTTGGGATGTAATCCATGTCAGCAGAGAGTAAGAATAAGGAATGCACAAAACATACATTTCAACATTTAAAGGAACAGAGCTCTATGCCATTCTTCTGGTCACTTGGAATGATCTTAAAGTCCCCTCTTTCGTCTTAAATTGTATTTCCTGTCTCCATTCAAAAAGTGTATTTCGATTGAAATTGTGATTTTCATCGTAACATGATCCTTTTTGTGTGGAATTCCTTTGCCATTTACCAGTTTTCCATCGTTTATCTACGACAAAACTGTATATCCATATTTATGTGTCAACAAGAACACATGGGAGAATGACTGCGACAAAAGGGTCAATTTCGTGAAACACGTGAATAAAGAAAATTACCAAACGAGTACATTAACTAACAACTTTACAAATAAATTGTAAATGATCAAAACAAGAAATGAATAATGAACGATTAAATGAATAAATAAATAGATCCAAAAAAGGGGAAAATAAGTTCGCAACTGACCAGCTGTTGTGATTTATGTGGATAAGATCATGGATATCAGTCATGAGGTCCCCCTCTTCGTATCTCTTGACATCGTAGCGGCGCAGAACACGGAACGTCAAGGAACATTATCGCTCCTGCCATAGCTTTAGATAAGTTCACAAAAGATTACATACGAATATTTTAATATATATGATAATATATATCTTTACCAATGTAAATGGAATTGAAATAAAAAAAGATATTGAACATGTGGCACTAAAAATCTTACTGAGGAAATTCATTTACGAAAACGGTATGTGTATAATGTGCACACGCGCGTCGACGTCCCTACATTATCTGTTGTCGAGATTATGGCTCTTGGAATGAACTTGAAAACAAAAAATAGCATACACTTTCTCTGTCCGCACGAAAGTAGAAACAATAAAAAGACAGTCATGGGTATATATATATATATATATATATATATATATATATATGTATATATATATATATATGTATATATATATACATACAATGCAGTTACAAATATTTATCCGTTTCTCCCATTTCCCCCCCCCCCCCTTCTCTCTGGTTACAACTTGACATTTTAACCATAATTATGTTCGTTTAAAATGCTAAGACAGGATGGAATATCTTATTTCACATAACTGTGGCATTTGTTTGTGGTCACGTTGGAAAGATGAATAAAAATAACCACGTGAAGTGTTTGAAGTTTAAAGTTTGCAGAGTATAATTCCACAACTTATATCAATAGCAAAATCTAATACATTGTATTTAATCTCACTTGCTGAAACCTTATAGAATGAATGTTTGTGAAATCTTATGATCTTATGAAAGCTTATAAAGACCGTCTCAGTTGCAGCTGGTTTAATTTCTTATATAGTCGCGTAATAATGTCGCATAAATTTCAATTGTAATTTCACTTAGGTTTATTTTTCTAGAATGAAACAACAGCAAAAGCATATATATACCTATTGATACAGAGAGTTAATCGGTGAAAAGAAAGTATCAGTATAATGTTCTCAATTTTATGGTTTATACAAAAATATCGAGACCAAGAAAATGTAGAATGTTTTGTTTCGTTTACTGTGATGTTGCCATTTAATTCATGCTTACGTTACGTGTACGTAAGGATTACTATGAGTGTATAGTACATTAAACAGTAGATGTATACCCGATATAACACATATCTTACTGGGAGTCCTTCTTGAAGTTTCAATTTTGCATTAGCATAAACATCAAGAACATCAACAAAATAAGTAAGAAAGAGACATTACTTGACTTTATCCTCACTGTATTTTTTTATATCATTTTCGAGGATTTGAGGAATATTTTCAAATGTGTTCTGTCTTTTTGTAGTTAGGTAACCTTAACTGTGCTTTACATGATGCGTGTGAAAGTCTGCTTTGTATTCGTGAATATGTTATACATACCGTTACATTTGTAACATTTTGGCTTGTTTTTATAATTTTAGTACGATTACATGTATTACAATGAATTACAATGTATTAGCAGCAAAAAAAAAAAAAAAAAAAAAAAACGAAAAAAAAAATGATGGTGTTGATTCGATAAATTATTGTTTGCTCATAATGAGTCCAAGCCATAATACCTTTTACATCGCTTAATATTTTTTTGTTTTTGTTTCAGTTCTACATTATTCTTCGACAAATTAAAATGAATCAATCGGAACTGTCTGGTTTGTAAAGAGTGTGTTCATTTCATCAACTACCATGAGCTTAAGGCATTCATGAACCTGTAGTTATATCAGTATATTATGAGACTCAATTGTTGAAAACTTAAAATTGATATATTCCCCTTTAAACGTTGTAAAACTTTATTCCAGGCAAAGCAACAAAATCAGTGAATACAAACACAGTGCAAACAAACAGATTAAAGGGAAATGGAACCCAAATGCACATATTAATTGAGTGTATGCAGCGATATTAGTAGAACACCTCAGTGAAGTTTGAAGAAAATCAGACAATCCGTTGATAAGGTACACATTTCAATGACGCCTTCATGGATGACATGACTACTACCAGACTACAGTCCGTGAAGTCATGTATGTACAACGATATAAACATAACAAATAAAATTCCGCAAAAATTCATTATTTCAATGAAAAGTACACATTCATTTGACTTGGTAATGACATAATGTTTTAAGGGTAATTTATTATTCTCCCTGCCTTCAGAAAAAAGTAAGTCCAGTCCACTGTCATTGCGCTTTAAAAGTGAAAATATTCTAAACTTTCTTTATATTTTCTTACATCGATGTCCATAATGACGTCACAAATTTTGAATTCTTCTCACCAGCGATGTCTGCAATAAAATTCTCGAACTTCCTGGATGTGTTCTTCTAATACTGTTTGATTTCCTCGATTCAAGTAATTTATATTTACGTTTCATTCTCCGTAGGGTCGAATTTACAAACGTCACGAAATTTTGCATGGTGGAAGAATAAAGTATCCCAACATCATGTATGAAATCTTACGGTAAAGTGCCTCATAAAAGAGAGAGAGAGAGAGAGATAGCAAATAACCCATTATCACTCGAGAATACGCTCCCCTTTTGTACCGAGAATACCGGCTGATTTTTTTTTCTCCAGCGTCTGAATAAATTCACTTAAAATCTACAGTATTGTATCCTCCTCCATCGTAAAGAAGTTTCAGTTTTCATTATTGAGAAGAAAGGTCTGATTTAACTCTATATACAATGTACCAGCTTATGAAAGTAATCTAATTTTACTGTTGTAAACGGAACACACGCACTTTAAAATGCGACTGTCACATCTTTAACAAAAGCGCTCAATATAATGCACGTTTAACAAGAAAAAATATATAATGAAACAAACGAACAACAGCAGTAACTTTCCTTTTCCTCAGTCATCGCCCATGCTTCTCTTCCAAACCAACACCAGAAGATCGTTAATGAATTTAAGTTTACTGTTTTGTAAATGTTCGAATTTAAGTAAGTAACTCACATGACATCTCATCACATTAACGCTGCCTCCAAGACGCATTATCTTTATCTAAATCTATCTCCTGCACATGGTTGTGAAGTTTTAAATGAAATTCAATATACGTCAAATAAGACTCAACTGGTGGTGGTTGGATGTCAGTGGAAGTCAGAGATGAAGCCGTGAGCCTAATCAATCATAATGCCTGGTAGTTCCGCAAAAATGGAAAGTTTTCCTTCAAATACGAAAAATTGGATACATCTACACATAAGCGCTGTAGGTCAATACACTTTGCTACCCTTATGGTTTATCAACGTTGTATTGCTACAACTGTTGGTTTAATACGCAATTAAGGGATTACTCCCAGGAGAAATATGTTGGTCTGAGTCACAGATTTCATCAAGTACAGTATGTCAAAAAAAAAAAAAAATACAACGGGACCCTCCACGATGATATCTTTAAAAATAGTTAATCAATCTAAATACAAATTCAGGGTATGAAACTACAACTCATTGCCGACATCTTACAGAAAACTCCATTCGATTTGCTTCAGTGGTCAAAGAGAAATAAGGAATTTTGTAGAAGATGTCGGGAATCTCTTCCCTTCAAGTTCTGTCTATTATTCACACACAAGAGCATTGAATTGCTAAAATTGGAAGAATCAGACTCATGACATGCTTAACAATCTAAATTTCTCTGTGACCGCAGTATGTCCAAAAACAAAATACAATCAGATTTTCGCGTTGATAACACCCAAATAAAAAAAAAAAAATAATAAAATTTTTAAAATGCTACTTCAGGGTCTTGAAATATAACATTTTAGCTCTATTTTGCAGAAATCCCCATTCGATTTTGGGGTTAAGCGGTCACAGAGAAATGCGGATTGTTGTAAAGCATGTCATGAGTCTGATTCTTCCAATTTTAGCAATTCAATGCTCTTGTGTGTGAATAATAGTTATAGTTCCATACCCTGAATTTGTATGTACATTGATGCAACATTTTTAAAGATATCATTGCGGAGGGCCCCGTTGTAATTTTTTTTTTTTTTTTTTTTTTTTTTTTGACATACGGTATAGCATGAGAGACGAGTCGCTTCAATCGCCGCGGCACGGCCAGGGCGCAGATAAAGAGGGAGGGAAAGAGGACTGGGGGCCATCCCCCTTTTTTTGCTTTGATATAAGAATGTGTGTGGTTTTAGGTTTTACCTTTGCGTTTATCCATTTGCCTATATTGTGACCGAAAGAAAACTGACAATACAATAAATAGATTTCTTGTTTTCACGTGATTCAAAACATACAGTACTACTTCATTTCCTTGGATAAACATTCCCAACTTGGTAGCAAACCACGAAGCTCAGACAAAGACTTTCACTAACTGTAGAGCCTTTTCTGTCCGACATAACCGTAATCTTGATTTGAAGCAGCAGCGTTAATAAATCATCCTACTGAGGCACTTAATACATGCACACACAACAGAGAAGTTGGATTGTTCATATAGACCCGTTCGTAATTCCACTTTGCGCATGAGCAGAAAAAGGTCATTTGTACCAACAGGCATTTTGGTTTATTAATTCACTGAGATAAGCATCTGTGATGTGATGATTATTCATGTGATCCTTATCTAAATAGTGCTTGCCAGCACATCCACCTGACAGCAAGCCTGGTATGTGGCAATATCAAAAGAAAAGGGTTGTTATTGCATTCAGTACGAAACAATGAATTAGATGCCTGATAAAGTGTCCACTGACGGACTATTCTGGTCACCTGGTCTAAACACAACTTCATACTTTGTTTGAACACGAATTCCATACATTGTTATGTCGGGCAAGCTTATGCATCATACCGCTTTGAAAACGAGTGAAGTGCCTAACCAACTGAGAGAAAAGAAAGGTCATTTGTACCAAGGTGTACATGAGCTAATAACGAACTGGCTTAATAAGCCAGTTCGTAATTAGCTCATGTACACCTTGACTTTACTCTTTTAAAGATGGCGCTATAGCATTTTTTGATCTGAGACATTGAATCCAGTTGATACTCAAAGTCACACATGGGGCTTTAGAAATAGCAAAATTCTAACAACGGAAATATAACTTTCGGTATCAACAGGTGAATGCAAGAAAAAAAAAAGAAAACATTTTACACGTAAGACATGTCAATGATAATGAAAAGACATTAAATCCAAATCAATCAACATGGGATGTCTTAAGAAAACTCTATAGTCCAATCAATGCAGAAATGATGAGGACCATGTAATCAAATACAATAACAGGATGACGGGAAGAAGTTTAAGAAATGAAAGCGAAATAAATAATATTATGTAGGGTGAAGATTCCACAGTGTCTGCGGTATTTTGTATTCATCATGCAATATCAACTCAATGCATTAACAAAGATTTTTTTCTTATTGATATTGTTGCAATATATTCGTCCATCTAGTCAAGCCGTAAAAATATTGTTGCTTGTCATTGCTTGTCAGGGGCGCACCCTCCCCCTTTTTTTCCATGTCTTTTGTTTTAACAAATGTTAAAGAGAGGGGGGTGCGCGCCCAGTGTGTCCCCGCGTGGATCCGCCACTGCTCCATGATACAACGTTCTTTAGGAAAGCAAGAATGGATTGTGTGCTGCTTGCCGAGGCCATAACAACAGTCGTGCCATCCATGTTGCAGACTGATTTTTACATGTATAACCATTTTTCTCTTTTTCGTTTACTTGAATATTACATCAATATCTCATTGTTATTGGGGTTCCTATTATGTATAAGCACTGCTTCTCATGGGGTTTCCATCCACCATCAGTCATTGTCAGTTCAACTCTTCTCGTGTTGTTCTAAGTTTACTTTGCGTATATTATCATGTAAGTTTTCGTTTCTTTTCTTGAACTCGTGAAAGGATGGTGAATACCGAATTGAATTGAAATGATCTCCTTCAATACAGGGACATTTTGAATTCCGCACATACGGCGGCTAATAATGCATACACATGGCAAGTAACGCCTCATTAGAGCGTTTATGGCAATGTCCTATATATTTTCCGCAAAAGTACTATTGTACTCTGTCAAGGTTTTCAGCTACAATATGAAAATACTGGGATTCAATCGAAAAGAATAAAACCCCCATAAATGTAGATTTGATTTCCTCTAATGTCACAAGTCTTCATCAAGTCGAAGAAGATTTTCAGTCACTTGCACTGTTTATCATCACACAAATCTGACCGTCAAATCAAGTACAGGGGACAAAACAAGTTCAAGTAAAAAAAGGATTTGTGTTTTATTTGACAAAAAGCAACAATCACTTCTTACAAGTTAATTATCCAGTTCAACCTGGATATATGCATTCTACAAAATCGTGATGCTATAGAAGCAAATTGCTTCGACAGCAGAATGAATACCTTCAATGGTTGAGTTCATGCCACATGTTTGAAAACTTGAGAATCATTACGAAGGAAAAATGCAAATATTACCTTTTTTATTGTACTTATCCAACAATTACCTTCCACGCATTTGTTTATAGGGCAATAATGTGAGAAAAGAGAATTCGCCGATTATTCTTTCAAACTACGATTATAACAGTTGTGAGTTTCTTGAATTTTTCTTCCTCTACAAATGAAAAAAAAGAAAGATCGCAGCTGCTGATCTGTAATCTAACAACCATGTCAGAGAATTGAAGAACCTCACAACTGAACCTTCACCCCTTTGAGTAATATCCTGCTTTCATTTACGATGATAACAATTGCAAACAATATTCATTCTATCAGCTATCATAGTTTAAACGACCAAGTAAAAGATTGTGCAGTTATGTAAAGCATTGTTGACCTATTCTGGACCTAAGTCAAAAACAAGACGTTTCTAACCAGAGAAGAAGCATCTACGCAAGGAAACTCGTCCTTCCATCCACTTATCAAGCACATCATACATGATATAATGAGCAATGGCACAGGGAAAGCAAACTTGTGAAGACTTTCACTGGCCGGTATCCCAATTGCAAGGTTGTGCAAGTTTGTAAATCAAATAGAATGTGAACTAAACTATGCTCCTGCATATTATGCATTACTTCTAGAGACGATTTCCATAGTATCTATACAATCTCGAATAAACTACGATGTAATTACAGATAACGACCCAGCGTCTCTTTTTGATCTCATCTTATCTCCTGGTCTCTAGTATCAATAAAATTGAATACGACAAAGATGAATAAGTAATTACTGATTGTAATGTGCCTCTTTGTAGACGATGTACACTTCTTACAATACCGACTATTTGAAAGGTCATTCTTGACTATATGCACGCACGTTTCATCCAACATCAAATAGGCTAAATACCGCCTATTAGGCGTACATAATAATCTTGACTTTATTCAAAATGCTTTTTACAATTTATGTGCAATTTTGCCACTTAAACGTGGCTTACTATTTCGTCCATAACTCTGGAGTTTCTTTTTCATATGTATATAGCATGTCTGAGACAGACATAACTGCGCGATAGGACACATAATAATAAATTATGAGACATAAGTTTTACACAACAAAAAATAGCTGCACAGATAACGAATACAGAA
Source organism: Diadema setosum (assembly GCF_964275005.1). Classification (NCBI taxonomy): domain Eukaryota; kingdom Metazoa; phylum Echinodermata; class Echinoidea; order Diadematoida; family Diadematidae; genus Diadema; species Diadema setosum. Next base: position 20,598,721 of record NC_092694.1, read on the forward strand.
TACTATATCAAATTTGACTCAGAATGTTGAAAATTCTTCAATAATTCTGGACTATGTTTTTTCATTCTCCTTTGGCATCTCAAAGATATCTGTGCAATCTACGCACGCTAGCATAATTTTCCTATGCTTCTTTGTGTTGATATTTGCTGCAAAACGAATCGACGGTAATGTGATTTCAATAGGATCTATGGCGTCTTTGAGTGATATTCCGTTGACCTTGCAACTTTGAACGTATTCTACATATTAATTCAAGGTACTAATATTCTTTAAAAATATACATCGAACAGAAATCTAACTAGATTGAGTTTTAGCGTCAGTACGCTTGTCTATAATAGTCACGTTCTGATTTGCAAGATCTGTTTGTGTTTACGGAGTTTGCACACACTCCTTCAACGTTGTCTAAACATGTCTATAGAACTGATTACCAAGAGCTCAACTCCAGGGCTAATGCCTGTTTGTGTAGTACCACTGAGAGACTGAATATTTGTTGACATGAATACAATTTTGAACTTTTTATTGCAAGGCAACAGTAAATTACAATTAAGGAATGTAACACATTTCACTACATGAAAACATTTGTTTCTCTTGGTCCCATCCACGTTTTCTCGATTTTCAGATACCCACACAAGCACACACACACACACTCACTCACACACAAACATTTATACAAAGAAACACGTTCGAATAAGTTAGATAGATACATTGAATAACAGAATACGAGCTGAACCGAATCCCAATATGAGACATGGTTTTTCAAGATGTTATAGTACTGATAAATATCCCATGAGCAAGCAGTGTTTGGAACACAGAGGTGAACACAACTAGACATCTCCCCCTTCATCCCCATGATGGGGCGTTTAGCACACATGCGCAGCCCACAGAGACGCTCACTTCGGTCTCCATGTAGTGGTACATGCCATTGACGCACCCAGCGCGGAGCAACACTGGTATAGTTCTCAAAATCCGTTGACAAGTGCCGTACGGCACAGTGTCCTCCTCTGAAGTGGGGCACTGCCCGTTTCTGGCAGGAAGCGGATCAAGTGAACAGCTATCACATGCACAGTCGTACTCTTTGATATGCATTGGAATTCTGTAGGGGTCGCTGTTAGTGGAAAAACTGTACAAAGAAGAAAGGAAAGAAAAGACAAAGACAATCAAAAGCAACGCTGACACGGTTCATTATTATAGGCCTATAAAAAATCACAAAAATGTCATACCTCAAAGTACTGTAACGTTGTAATTACAACGTTACAGGTAAGTTTATTTCATGTCATTCAGTTGTCCCCCCCCCCCCCAACTTTAAAAGAAGTACTATACGTTCCCATTTGGTATCACACATTCAACTGAGTCCCCAACTGATGAGAGCAAAGGGGAAAAGTCAAACTGGAAAACAAGTTAATGTACTGCTTTTCTCCTGCCTTGCGACATCTCCACCCCCCCCCCTCTTTCTCTCTGAACAAATTGGCCAGGGGTTTTCCCTTATTTGTACAACTGCAACAAAGCGAGGGGCGCAGTTTAACTAAAGCGCATGGTTGAGTGCGCACTCTATTGTGAGTTTAATACTGAAGTTGCAAATCAGGAAGTCACGGTGACAAAAGATTTACTGCAAACCATTCAGACTATCGACCTCTTCTTATCACGAACGAGCACACAGAGCCTCTACACACTCGCAACCCTTTCCGTAGTAAGTGAGATCACTATCAAAAATCCCTTTGCTGTCCCGGAGATTATAATAACACATTAACGAATACAAAAAAAAAAAAAAAAAAAATCAGCTTAAAAAGTACTCACTGTTAGTCATCTAAAATTTAGGTGATGTTCCTCGTGATATAGCCCCTCCCCACCCAAAAAAGATAATTTTTTATGTAGAGAAATTTGAAAGCATTAGTTTATTTCCTTCGTCCAGCCAGGACAGATGCTCATGGATAATTGTGATAAATTGACTCCTTGCCAAACAATACGAAGGTGGTTCATATCAAAGAAAATGATGTGTTTGGAACAAACAATGGTTATGACACTGTTGATGAATACCGGGTGCGCTTTGAGACGTTAAGATTTTCCATGACACTGCTTTCGAATCAACGGCAATGACACACATTACACAACATTTAACAAGACAAAATAAAAAAAAAATCATTTTGGCCCATCTGTTACAATTATGGTAAGGTTTAAGCTTATAGAAAAAGACGTTATCACGCACATTTTTTTTCTTTCTGAATTTCCGAATATTTACAAACGGCAACAGAGTGGATCCACTTCATGAATCCGTGGAGCAAACATCAGCCCAGGATCGGAATGCCTGTCGAGAGTAAGCTCTATGTTTATTCTTGTCTGTCCTCGTGAAATCATTGGTAAATAAAATGCACCCATGGTACCAATAGCCAAATGATCTGTCTCGTGCCTTAATGCTTTAATTTACTACGTGTACGATCGCCATAATCCTCTCGAATCACGACACTCGTAAGGAGTAAGGGGAAGGAGGAAGACATCAGGCAGTCATGATGTGGTCATGTTGCTTTCTTCAAGAACAAAAGCCACTAACGAAGGACGCAACCATCAGAAATTGCTTACGGGTGCGATGTGTACTGGTATATAGGTACGTGTATATGTAGTAGGTGATAGGTACTTACGTATGTGGGCAGGTGAATTTGCCGTTTCGAGGTTCTGGGGTGTTTGGGACTGCCATCGACTCCCGTGAATCCTGTTCGTTGTATTGGTCCTTGAATGGAACGATGGCATACCCAGTGAGGTTTTGACGTTGCCATCGCCTGTAGTGGAGGGTTAACTTTCTCATCGGTGGGTCGTGGCACCTTCCCTGAGCCTCCTCCATGGTTGTACTAATCCTCCTCTTTCCTTGCCTGCCTGCCTCGCATGCAGGCATTGCCAGCAACACTATAGTTGCGACGAATAAGGCCTCGACACCCATTGAAGTTAAACTCTTCTGTGTCTGTAGGTGCACAACAAGTAAGAAAGCAAGGTTATTAATATTACTAAATGCCCACTCGGGCTGAACGTCAGAGTATCATTCGCCCGTTTACGAGGAGAATTATAAGGACGGCTGCTTGTCACTGCCGAGTTCCAGATAGTACAACAGATGACATCTCCGTTTGTTGTGCAGACGCGCTATAGACTGAGCTAACTCACCGCCCTGATTCTGATCATGATTATGTTGATTTATCGCAAGTGAGAAGTTGCGAAAACTATTGAAAAAATACACTGTATATCAACAAGAAAATGTTTTACAACGACTGTGCCCACGCTTTTTACGTGTCTGTGCAAACTGAATGGATTTTGACACTAAGTAGCATGAAACGAAGAGCTGAAGATTATAGCGCTCTGAGACTATAACATCTTGAAAGCGACTCAAATGTCTTACAGGATAGTATCTATGACAAAAATACGGTAAGAATAAATGGCATGATAATTCAGTTTGCTTTTGGCAAATATATTTCAATAGTTTCTAAACGCTTGCCAACCATTTCAAAAGTAAAGTGCCCCTTATAAAAAAATCCTCAACCAAAAAATACAAAATATATGTAGGAATGATTACATACTGAGAAAACAATGCAAACTTCGCAATGGTGACAAAACAAAAGAATTATAGTAAAGGGAAAGGGGGTCTACTGAAAAAAATACCAACAACGATAATATTTGAATGGGAATAATGCATGTCAGGCTTCAACAGACTGTGGATAAATTTGCACAAAGTGATACTATGTAGGATGCAGAAACACTGTAGTATGAAATTTACGTGAATCGTGATCAACTGGCTACAAGGAGGAGAACACTTAAAAGACATAACATACCGAATAAGACACCATCTTCTCGTTTCAGTGCAAAAGGACTGTGCTGCTCTCTTGAAAACCAAAGCGCTAGTAACGAGGTCTCTCGCAGATTGTCTCTTTTATCACCTCCCTGCTTTTATCAATCTTTCCTATAAGTATAGACGTAAGCTATTTTTGGTCATCTTCGTCATGAAAATAATCCCCTAGATAACCACAGGTACAACGGAGCAGAATCTGCGGCAGGCTCTAATTGTTCAGAGGGAAAATCCCTCGACTAGACGTGTTCACAGGCGTTCGGCATTGTAAATTAAATGCGCTTCATGGGTTCTTAGACGGGCAGAGGGTTGTCAGTCACGAAGTTCACGCATCATTGCAAGAATAGCGTAAAACGTCATAAAACGTCATAGCTCCAATGGGACCGATACAGTTATGAAACCTAAAAATAAAATGATAAAACCTGGAATTCACGTAATAGCTGGACTTGTGTATTGAACTTCTGTATATCTTATTATGTAAATTCTGCCCTTGAGAGTGGATAATAGAAATGTAGTTTATTATCAGCTGCACTTTATTCGGATCATCATGCGCATTTGTCTACGATGGGGCTCACGTTGGCTACGCTGAAATTGTGCTTTTATATGCAGTCTAATAATATTATTGTAACACCCAATTCCCCTATCGGTCTAAGGAAAAAACCTAAACTAATGATAATGATGATGATGACGATAATAATAATGATAATAATAATAATAATAATAATAATGATAATAATAATGATAATAATAATAATAATAATAATAATAATAATAATAATGATAATAATAATAATGATAATAATAATAATAATAATGATAATAATGATAATAATAATAATAACAAAGAAGAAGAAGAAGAAGAAGAAGTAGAAGCTCGACAGCTTTCACTGTTTATATTTTGACACACAGTTGCGAGTATAGGTCTACACAGAGAAGCCGTTGTGGTTCAGTGGATAAAGCAACGGATTGTCAATCCGATGTTCGTGGTTCGAATTCCCTATTATAGTTAGCGCAATTATGCCCCTAGGCAATGCCCTTTATTATTGTCTGGTCCTTTGACGCCGTCGGTCCTGTCCCTTGCTAACAAACAAACCATCACAGCTTCATTAGCAGCCATGTAAAAGAAACCATGCCACAAACAGTTAGTTTAAAAGGATAAAGATGAAACTCGGATCGCTTCGAGTATACTGGCTTATTATTGCACGAACTTTTTGTTTTTGTTTTCACCCTTTGCAGTCGCTCCTCACAGTATTCAATATACACATATTTCGACATCTATTTTCTCCAATCGGGGAAAATAGAAAAATAATCATATCTGAAGTGGAAGCATAGAGAAAACATTATCGCATCTCACATTCACATAGTAATAGCCCACGTCTTAATATTGATGTGTAATTAATAACCTCAATATAATTGCGAGCTCTATTAATATTTGATCAGATTTCTCAGTTGGTGATGGGTAAAGGTTTGACAACTTGCATAAAAAGTCATGAACTATGCTCGCTCACACATTGTCAGTGCAACTAAAGTCACAATACATTTGAGAGATACTTTATTCGATCGAAATATGTATACCAAACAAAGGGCTATGATAACAGCACGAGTCTACAGGTTTTTATCATTTCTAAAAAGACGACATTCACCTCCCAGTAAATGTTAAAGTAACCTTATCAATGATGACTTACCGTATCAAAATGAATTTCCGGTATTATCATTAATTAAAGAATTGCCATATTTACTCATACTCTTTCTTTTTTTGTTGTTACGTAGTTTTTAATTCCTTGCGCCGTAAATGTATCTGTTTGCATCTTTCCTCCGTCTGTATGGCTAAATAGGAATAATGCTACTCTTTATACCTTATTCATCGCCTTTAGGTTTGAAAGGTTGAGCAATATGTCACAGAAATCACCAATAATGCAACAGCCAGCTGCTCTATCCTGATTAAGGCTAACCCCACAAACGAAGAGAAGGTTAGATTCATTCAGTCTGTCGTTGAAATGTCATATTTAGATTTGAAGGCTGCTCTGAATTGCCCAAAAAAAAAATGAAAAAAAAATATGTGAAGTTTTCAGTTTGAATGAAGGCCATGATCGCAAACATGTCGATTCATATTAGAAAGAGTATAAGCAAAATCTTTATCTGTCTCTATCTATCTGTCTATCTATCTATCTATCTATCTATCTAGCTAGCTATCCATCCATCTATATATATTTTCTATCTATTTATCTATCAGTTACAGTTATTATTACATTATAAGTGGTATTCCTAATAAGTTATAAATATTGTTGTTCGGTAGACCACGAATTAATCATAAAACTGCAGTGTCATTGCTGCCAAAGCTGCTCTGCCCGTTCATATTTACCACAGAGTAAAACACACAATGCATGACTACAAGATAATTAATTATGGTTTACAACCTGTCAATGTCCGACCTTGGGAGATGGCTCGTACAGGGAAGCTGGAAAATTACCGAAGGAACTAAAAGGCCACGGAAATGTACTGCGTCCACAGCCGACACGTGTGGAAATGTTACAAGTAAAACATTGTGCATAACTTTATGAAGTGTCCTGGGAAGTGCCTGGCTTTTTCCTATTATAGGGGGCCTACGTGTGCGCGTACGTTCGTGTACCATGCGTACCCATTCCCGCATCTTTGAAACGACTAAGCTAGCATGAACAAGGGAGTTCCCCAGCCGGTCAGATATTCACTCACAGACTCCACGATTTCTTAATGCTAATGCTATGGATGTCAAAAGGTACTATTTGGAGATTATGCCAATTTTATGGCAGAGCTTGAAAGGGAAGCACAGGACGACTTTGCTGCCTACCTTTTTTTTTTATGTGTTTTATTGAATTAAGTGAATTACAGCATTCACAAACAATTCGGAATGATTGAACAAACAAAACATAACAACAAACAAGAAAAAACAACAACAACGAAAAAAAAAAAACATAGCTCCCACCCTCACCCCAGAAAAACACTGTTTTAACATTTTTAAGCAGCAATACAAAATATATCCACTTAAGCTACTTGTTGGCAGTCATTTTGAATTCAGTCATAAATTAAACAATAACTACATGTATATTACATAGTGAAATATTTATAATTTAAACCTCCATTTCTTAAAATGAAAAGGTAATTTGTTATTCTTTTTTGCAATAGCATATTCTACATTTTTAATACTAACGACATATGTTTTGTATCCTTCAAAAGATGGATTTTTACTTTGAAATTTACAAACATAGATATAATATTTAAGTAAAAGAAACAGAAATGTGACAAATTTATCATTTTCATAACCAAACATTTTTTCAAAAACTGTTGGGTTCATAACTTGATTTGTCTTCTTACTAATAAAATTTATAGTCCGATCCCATATAGGTTTAACCACAGGGCATTCCACAAACAAATGAATATAAGTTTCTGGGACAGAGCTACAAAAAACACAATCTGGAAAGTCCTTCCTCTTTATTTTATACAAAAAATCGTTCAAAGCTATAGCTCTATGAAATAGTTTAAAATAGAATGAGCGTACACGTGTAATTATAGTAGATTTAAAATTATTAACATGGATTTTCTCCCAATTATTTCTATCCAAATCACTGAAGTTCCCCCAATATTTAATTTGTTTTTCTGGGACATGAATTTCTCGAATTACTTCATAAGCATATTTTGGAATTTTTTTTTGTAGAAAGAAGTTTTGTTTTAATTTTATCAAATATCATATCAGGAGTTAATCCTGATATTTGTACAGGTAAAACTAACCAACTTTCTGGGATATTCTTCATCAAAAAATTATATTTCCTCCTATCTCGAGGGCTAATTTCAAATTCTATTATCAATTCTTCAAACAACTTATTACCAGGAAGAGGAGGATTCAATAAATCACTTTGCTGCCTACCTTACATGGAACCGGCTACTTTCCGGTTGCCTACGATGTTTGATATTACATAATGTACATGGAAGGTCTGAATTCTCATAGAGCCCATTCATTCTGAAAACACAAAATACAAAATTCTCTTGACGCTTTTTTTTTTATTTGCATGGCGAAAAAAAGTTGATGTCTGTGGTAGTAACGCAGAAAACAATTAGTAGTATGCTCATCTGCTACCTAGAACCACACTTCTTACTTGAAAAGGAAGAATGATAAAAAGACAGTGGCGCCATAAAGACATAGAGATTGATTAGTGTAGTCATAAAACGGTGAATGAATGAATGAATGCGGACTATACATAGAGCACCAATGGAGTCCTGGCACGTGGTCCTAGACTCTCTAAAAAAAAAAAAAAAAAAAAAAAAAAAAAAAAAAATCATATGAATGATAAAATTCTTGCGTCGAGTTGTTTTTAATTGTAAGTATTTGACGAATTATTCACGTCGATGAAGGACAATTGTTTGTCAATCACTACAAAAAAAAAAAAAATCAGATGTTGATGTTATTATCCGGTCGGCGACCACTTGGTAAATGGTTGGCTTTATCAGTCTTTAATATTGGTATCAGTCTTTAATATTGGTTGGCAATTGTCGACGGTTGCTAACTGAAAATCTTCATACCTGTTAATAGCTGGAAATATCTAAAGACTTTCCATAAACAGGTAAGAGAAAGTCTATGACTTTTTCATGACCAATTAAAGACCCTTTTGCCAACCAGTTTTCGATACAGCATCGAAAACCTCTAAGCGATCAACACCGGTCGTCGACTAGTCGCCGAAAGCTGACAACCATTTGCCAACTTCTACTTTTTTGTTTTTATTATTCTTTATTCGAATTTCGTTCAATTTCATATCACAAAATTCACATTCACATACAAAAACAAAATATTGTACAAAGACAAACTGCCTTATAAAGAAACATCGTTGAAATGTCATATTTAGATTTGAAGGCTGCTCTGAATTGCCAAAAAAAATGAAAAAAAAATATGTGAAGTTTTCAGTTTGAATGAAGGCCATGATCGCAAACATGTCGATTCATATTAGAAAGAGTATAAGCAAAATCTGTCTATATCTATCTATCTATCTATCTATCTATCTATCTAGCTAGCTATCCATCCATCCATCCATCCATCCATCTATATATATTTTCTATCTATTTATCTATCAGTTACAGTTATTATTACATTATAAGTGGTATTCCTAATAAGTTATAAATATTGTTGTTCGGTAGACCACGAAGTAATCATAAAACTGCAGTGTCATTGCTGCCAAAGCTATACTCACATTTACCACAGAGTTGACGACAGGATAATTATGGTTTGCAACCTGTCAATGTCTGACCTTGGGAGATGGCTCGTACAGAGAAGCTGGAAAATCACTGACGCAAAGGAACTAGAAGGCTACGGAAATTTACTGCGTCCACTGCCGACACGTGTGGAAATATTACAAGTAAAACATTGGGCATAACTTTGTGAAGTGCCCTGGGAAGTGCCTGGCTTTTTCCTACCTGTGCGCGTACGTTCGTATACCATGCATACCCACTGTTACGCATCTTTGAAACGACTAATCTAGCATGAACAAGGGACTTCCCCAGCCGGTCAGATATTCACTCACAGACTCCACGATTTCTTAATGCTAATGCTATGGATGTCAAAAAGGTACTATTTGAGGATTATGCCAATTTTATGGCAGAGCTGGAAAGGGAAGCACAGGGCGTCTTTGCTGCCTACCTTACATGGAACCGGCTACTTGCCGGTTGCCTACGATGTTTGATATTACATAGGCCTAATGTACATGGAAGGTCTGAATTCTCATAGAGCCCATTCATTCTGAAAACACAAAACACAAAATTCTCTTGACGCTTTTTAAAGATATTTCATTGGCGAAAAAAGTTGATGTATGTGGCAGTAACGCAGAAAACAATTAGTAGTATGCTCATCTGCCACCTTGGACCACACTTCTTACTTGAAAAGGAAGAATGATAAAAAGAAAGTAGCGTCATAAAAACATAGAGATCGATAAGTGTGGTCAGAAAACGGTGAATGAATGAATGAATGTGGACTATACATCGAGCACCAATGGAGTCCTGGCACGTGGTCGCAGACACTCTAAAAAGAATCATATGAATGATAAAATTCTTGCGTCGAGTTGTTTTTAATTGTAAGTATTTGACGAATTATTCACGTCGATGAGGGACAATTGTTTGTCAATCACTACAAAAAAAAAAAAAAAAAAAAAAAAAATCAGATGTTGATGTTATTATCCGGTCGGCGACCACTCGGTAAATGCTTGGCTTTATCAGTCTTTAATTTTGGTTGGCAATTGTCGACGGTTGCTAACTGAAAATCTTCATACCAATTACTAGCTGGAAATATCTAAAGACTTTCCATAAACAGGTAAGAGAAAGTCGGCAGACTTTTTCATGACCAATTAAAGACCCTTTTGCCAACCAGTTTTCGATGCAGCATCGAAAACCTCTAAGCGATCAACACCGGTCGTCGACTAGTCGCCGAAAGCTGACAACCATTTGCCAACTTCTACTTTTTTGTTTTTATAATTCTTTATTCGAATTTCGTTCAATTTCATATCACAAAATTCACATTCACAGTAATAAAAAACAAAATATTGTACAAAGACAAACTGCATTATAAAGAAACATCGTTGAAATGTCATATTTAGATTTGAAGGCTGCTCTGAATTGCCAAAAAAAGACACAAAAAAAAAAATGAAAAAAACAAATATTTGAAGTTTTCAGTTTGAATGAAGGCCATGATCGCAAATATGTCGATTCATATTAGAAAGAGTATAAGCAAAATCTGTCTATATCTATCTATCTATCTATCTATCTATCTATCCATCCATCCATCCATCTATATATATTTTCTGTCTATTTATCTATCAGTTACAGTTATTATTACATTATAAGTGGTATTCCTAATAAGGTATAAATATTGTTGTTCGGTAGACCACGAATTAATCATAAAACTGCAGTGTCATTGCTGCCAAAGCTATGCTCTGCCCGCTCACATTTACCACAGAGTAAAACACACAATGCTTGGACGACAAGATATGGTTTGCAACCTGTCAATGTCTGACCTTAGGAGATGGCTCGTACAGAGAAGCTGGAAAATCACCGACGCAAAGGAACTAGAAGGCTACGGAAATTTACTGCGTCCACTGCCGACACGTGTGGAAATATTACAAGTTAAACATTGTGCATAACTTGATGAAGTGTCCTGGGAAGTGCCTGGCTTTTTCTTATTATACCTGTGCGCGTACGTTCGTATACCATGCATACCCATTAACTGTTACGCATCTTTGAACCGATTAAGCTAGCATGAACAAGGGACTTCCCCAGCCGGTCAGGTATTCACTCACAGACTCCACGATTTCTTAATGCAAATGCTATGGATGTCAAAAGGTACTATTTGGGGATTATGCCAATTTTATGGCAGAGCTTGAAAGGGAAGCACAGGGCGACTTTGCTGCCAACTTCCATGGAACCGGCTACTTGCCGGTTGCCTACGATGTTTGATATTACATGATGTACATGGAAGGTCTGAATTCTCATAAAGTCCATTCATTCTGAAAACACAAAATACAAAATTCTCTTGTCGCTTTTTAAAGATATTTGCATGGAGAAAAAAAAAGTTGATGTATGTGGCAGTAACGCAGGAAACAATTAGTAGTATGTTCATCTGCCACCTTGGACCACACTTCTTACTTGAAAAGGAAGAATGATAAAAAGAAAGTGGCGTCGTAAAAACATAGAGATCGTTTAGTGTGGTCAGAAAACGGTGAATGAATGTGGACTATACGTCGAGCACCAATGGAGTCCTGGCACGTGGTCGCAGACACTCTAAAAACATATTTCATATGAATGATAAAATTCTTGCATCGAGTTGTCTTTAAAGGGATCGTACAGTTTTGGTTGAGACCTAATTTCAGGTTTCTAACATTTTTTGGTGAGATAATGAGAAACCACTTCTGAAATATGAAAGAGCATGTAATTCTATGAGGAATTCAACATTTATTTGATGAAAATTGGTTTTGAAATGGCTGAGATATCCAAAAAAGAGCGATTCTAATAAAGTGTGGGACCCACACTTTATTACGATCACTTTGTTTTACTTTGTTTTTGGATGTTTCAGTCATTCCAAACCCGATTTTCATCGAATAAACTCTGAATTCCTCTTAAAATGGTATGCTCTGTACTATATCATAATTGTTTTCTTGGTATCTCGCAAAAAGTTAAAAGCCCAATTCTCGTCTCCACCAATACTGTACCATATCCCTTTAATTGTAAGTGTTTGACGAATTATTCACGTCGATGAAGGACAAAATAGTGTTTGTCAATCACTACAACAACAACAAAAGAAAAAAACAAACCCCAACAACAACAACAACAATGTTTGAGATGTTGGTGTTATCATCCAGTCGGCAACCACTTGGTAAATGTTTGGCTTTGATCGGCAATTTTCGACGGTTTGCCAACTGGAAATCTTCATACCAAGAGCTGGAGAGAACACTATCCCTAAACAGGTAATAAGAGACAGTCGGCAGACTTTTTTATGACCAATCAAAAACCCTTTTTCCAACCAGTTTTCGATGAAGCATCGAAGACCTCTAAGCAATCAAAACCGGTCGTCGACTAGTCTCTGAAAGCTGACAACCATTTGCAAACCTCTACACACACACGCACACACACACACACACACACACACACACACACACACACATACACACACACACACACACACACACGTCATCGAGCAGAGTTACGCAGGTGCATTAAAGAGGTCATTTTATTCCGACACTGCCCAGACGATATCAATAGCGCTTATAGACACGCATGGCAGCGACATCCTGTCTTTAAACCACTGCCACACCCTCACAAAAATGTTTCAAAATACAGTACATCGTACCACAAAAACATCCGGCATTGTCCGAAGCTGTCCTTTCCCACGCCCTCCAGGTATGATTCGTTGGTAACACATACCATAAACTCATCCTCCTATTATCTGCATAAGAATAATGCTGACAATTCAATAACAAATGCGTTCACAAACTCTGAAAATAATCCGCATTATTTTTACGAGCGCCCGTCCTGAAAAAGGCGGATAATCGTCATATAGTGACTGCACACGTCCCTCCTGCGGGAAAGACAGGTGACGTTTGACCTCACCCCGGCAATTATCCGCATTATTTGGGTTTGCGTTCATAAACTCCAAATCTGGTCCCGATGCTGCTATTATGCGGATAATAGAAGGGTCGAAATAAAGCGCATTATTCTTTCCCCGCTCCGATTTTACGACCAAATGTTGCGGATATTATCCGTATTATTGAGTTTATGAAAGGGGTATAAGTTAGGTTTGCAGAACTTCTGTTACTTTTGTTAATTACTAATTTTTGTTCTATATTTTAACACTTGCCCGTAGCTGCTATGGCGGCAGAAAACATTGTCCCTCCAGGAAATTTGCCAACGCTTTCTCGGGCTGTTAGTACAATGTGTACGTGTACCAACAACACAAGACAAAACAGTAATGAAGTTGTTGGGGGAAAAATACATTTGTGTGCCAACCCAAGTGTGTTTTCCAAGGAAGCATTGTAAATTGGTATAAGTGCTACCGAAATCATACATTCATAAACGAAGAGGGCAAATTTGCATCACAATTACAAAGCTACCCCTCCCCCCCCCAAAAAAAAAAAAAAATAAATAAATAACTGAATAGATAAAATAAAATAAAAAAATTGCCATGTGCCGTCCCATTTGCTGATGAACTTTGCTTGAGTATTTTATTTCTCCACTTGTATGGAAGAAATCAGTATGACAAAATAAACAATTTTCACATGAAAACATGAAAATTTAAACAAGTAGAGTACAAGTAGGTAAATACGTGTATAAGATTATGTAAATACATACATTATTATTTCATGGTATATCTTAAAGCATACAGGTGGAGGAGATAGTTATCGATAAGCAATTCGCTTGACTTGGATAACGGCCTCTGGATATTACGGTTTGTAACTGTTCTCTCTTATTTTTAACTGAATGAACGAAACACATACATACAGAAGTGAATGAAGTGAACTTTCATTTGTACTGGCTAATATTCTTATGTCATTATTATTAGTTCCATTTGACTGACATGATTTTTTGGTGAGTTGTCCGAAAGGAAAATCATTTGTTTGTAGCTGATTGTGATGCCTACATTTTTAGCAAAGCAAGTAAAACACAAATAGAAATTTGCATTGCACTGACATTATGACGTCGTCAGACCTTATCGTGAGGTAAAGTTACTGTGCTCCGAGTTGCTGTTATGCACGGGAGTTCTTCAAGCTCTTGTGTGCATTCCCAATCAACATTGCTTGCGCAATACTGTATCACCTTCCTGGTATTACTCAATAATGTACCAGGTGCTGTAAAGTGGGGGGGGGGGGGGGGGGGGGTGACGGACATTTGCTTACGTGGGTCTTCTTTATTGAACTCAACTCCCTCAATTCATTAAGAATAAGAATAGTAATTCCGTTGAGGTATTTAAAGAAGTATTTGTTTAATTTGCCTTACAATAATTATTTTTTTTTTAATGTGTGTCCTATGTCGTTTTCTTCCTCTCATGTATACCCTGTCGTTTTTAAATGAATCTTGCACATGGTTGCGCCTAGTTAATTATTAGATGGATTTTCGCCGTATAAGTCACATTATCATTGCTATTGTTATTATTGTTATTATTATTATTATTATTATTATTATTATTATTATTATTATTATTATTATTATTATTATTATTATTATTATTATTATTATCACAGTAGGTAAGCTTTAGATGAGGCTAAGCTAAACACGTCAATTTGTGTCTTAGATTACATCATTTCACTGAAAGGGAGTAAGTTTAAAGAAGGGATTGGCTACACTTTATATGACTACCAGATGCATTTAAAACACTTCAAAGTGCAATACAGTCCTATGAGAAGAATGAGGTGCTCTGCCTCGCCGTGACGGACTACCTCCCTATATGTATACGTCATGATTAAAACGAAGCTGAGTTAGAAATAATCTAAAATATACGGTTTCGCTAAAAGATATTTATCCCAAGATTCTGCGCTCCGCAGGTTAGAGTAAATTAGCTGGCTTTATTTTCTCATAAAATCATGCAGAGCATGACAAATATGTGAACAAATCATTTTGCTATAGCAAATTTATCCCTCCGTATACCCACCTTGTCTTTATTTTTTAGTTATGAGAAGAAAGATATAGATTAGATACAGAGAGAGAGAGAGAGGGAGGGAGAGAGAGAGAGAGAGAGAGAAGAAAGCAACTCCCATGTTTATTGTTTTCGATTTCCTTGTTTCTCCAATATTGGCCTCGACGTCCCATTAAAGTTTTCCCTCGTTTTTGTTCGAGGCAAGCGGCGAAATGAAAGGATCCTCTCGGTTCACCGACTTTCGTCCCTCATGCATGAGAAGAACGCGTTCCGAAGAGATTACGTTTTGTGTCGATTATGGTATTGTGTGCAGTCCCTTGGCGTTTAGGTATTGGCATTTGCCGCAAATTTTAACTGTTAAGAACTATCGAACCATGTGTAGAATGATTTCTCTTTCTCTTTTTCTTTCTCTTTTTGACCACAAATTCTTACGGCTTGACGTAAAAGATCCCATCCCCTCCGAAGAAAGGGGAGGTTGGAGAACCTGCGGGCCCCTCGTTCGTGTCTTATTCGTCCATATATACTTTAAGCTTATAGCTCGGAAGTATGACAACTAATACTGTAAGTGAAGGGAAGTGAAATTTTTCTACGTATAAAACGGGTGAAAAAACAGACAAACCTACCACATTGTTAACGTTTCATAGGAATCGGTCAGTTGAAGAAAGATGAATAACTTGAATTTTCACGAATCCTATGTCATCGCTTCCCATGTGCTCATGGGCTTGCACAGAAATCTTGAATTTTATCACTTGTATTGTATGATAGCATGAAATACGGCACGTTATTCTAAAAAAAAAAAAACCAAAGAAACAAACAGCAAATAAGTTTCCATGAGCAGATGTGATATGGGGATTTTTTTTTTTTTGTACAACTGACTTCCTTTCAAATTTTCATTTAGCTTACTTCTGTTCTTTTCATAAGACTCCGTAGAATTCACGCAATGAACGAAAAAAGTTAACATATTCATGGCTAAATTCAAGCTAAATTTTTTGTAGCCGCTATACGCAGTTAGATATTCACCACGGGATACAAAATGACTGGTCGCCGGCCGCGTTAGGCAGGTGACCGCTAGATAAAGGGTCTATAATGAAGAAATTTCGTACGGGGATTTTTAAGTGGCCGCTACAAGCAAGTGGCCGCTACAGACAGGTGGCTGCTAAGACAGGTTGGACTGTATTGCTTTGTTTTTGTTTTATGTTGCATGATGTGACTCTATGAGCGCTGCTTTTCTGAATCGTAAGTGTTATTGTCATGGATACAGGCAGTGTTGATTACCGTGTATCGAAGGTGACGAGTAAGTTACATCGAGAAATACAAGGCTAGAAACGACGCTACAAAACGTTATATTGGGAGACCATTCAGTTTATGATGTCACCACTAAGCTGTGACACAAAATGACTCAACAACCAGGATGGGCTTTCCCGATAATTTTCAGAGGTTGCCCTCTTGTTTGTGTATCCAAATAGAATGAGACATTAGGGTCGCACATGTATGACGAAACAAGTATGGTGTACTTCGATCTAGACTAGACGGGAAGGGGTTGGGGAAGTTTTCGTGGAGAGGCGTCCCCTAACAACAACCCGACTGCGTGTGGGATAGTCTATGTTCAAGGCTGTCACGATTCGTTGTCTAAAATTCGCATGGTCATAATCTGTAAGGGTCATCTGTCCTCTTTAGGGTTTGGGATCAAATCAAGTTCCATAAAAAAACACACAACTCTGATTAATCTTTTGACTAAAAGTTTCATTGTGATTCCGCAAGAACACTTACAAGATAGTAACACATGGCTGGAGGAAAGACTGTCTTCGCATTATGTAGCTGTGTGTTTACCTATATTGGAGGGAGACTTACCTACATTGTGTTTAGTAATGCAAAGGTAGTAGAAACAAGATCCGGGTCCAAAGTACTAGTATAATACACAGCAGCTAGTCTGATTCCTTCTTGTACATATGACATCACAAGCTGTAGTAGTCTTCTCATCCAACCTTGAGTGAGCAGAAACTTCAAAAATTCATAACTTTTGAACGGATTGTCCGATTTTCCTCAAACTCTCACTGATAGTTCTACTAACATTGCTGCATTCATTTAACCCACTGTATGTATGAAGGTGAACTTGTCCTTTAAAGAATTGCAATGAGCAATGTAAAATAAGCTTGGTTTGCTCTACTGGTCGAAAATGATCGTTACTTTCAAACTTTGAATTATAGTCACCAGAAAGTGAAATTCCTAATAATTGTGTCATCACTGCGAAGAAATCTCATAAGTGCGGTCGTTGACAACGTAACAAAACACCATGCACGTATTTTTTTTTTCTCTCGATGGCTCACTCGGTCGTATCATAAATTCAACATATTTTCACTTTTCTCGCATAACAAAAGAACACTTGACTTCTCTCTTTCAGTAGGCAGGGGGAATAATATTACCCTTAACATATGTTAAGGGTCGAAGAAATGTGCATTTTCTTCAAAAAGTGAAGTTTTGTGAAATTCTCTTTTTATTCTCTTTATATCGTTGTACGCGTATGACATCATGCACTGTAGTAGTCTTCTCATCCAGCAGTGACTGCGCAGATATTTTAAAAATTCATAACTTTTGAACGGATTGTCCGATTTTCCAAAAACTTTTACTGATGTGTTCTACTAATATTGTTGCATTCATTCAATCCACATGTCTATGAAGGTGGACTTGTCCTTTAACGATCAAGCCGTGTGACGTCATTAGCTGGAAATGTCAGAGGAAGTTGGAAGATGGCAAAGCAGCTTATATCGCAAGGTTGATTCATCCACAGTTGAAGACAAGTCGTGGTGTCCTTGTTGTTGTTGTTGTTTTAAAGAACGAAAGGAGAGACCTTGACTCAAGGAGAGAAACTTGACCTCTCAAGTTTAGGTGCAGAATGACACAAACAATAAAAAGCAGATTAATAATTTGTGAATATAATATTCTGACAATCAAAGGCTTCTCTGAGCTTGAGTAAGTACTAATGATGGTAATAAAACGTAGGACACACCTTTAACTTGGTATAAAAGCAGAATTATTGCTCTCATGCTCCATAACCAAATGTTACTGCGCTATTTTCCAGCAGTAACCTAAACAAAAACAAACAAACAAACAAACACAAACAAACAAACAAACAAGTGTTGTCCATAAATTCTTTGTCTTATAATTATTGGCGCATAGAATGTGAACGAACGAACACTATTCATATTTGATCGATAAAAAATGTAGTCATATTCGTGGGTTCAGTGCATGTAAAGCTGTGTGACACAACATGAGTCATGTGTTGCCATGGGAGCTGTTGATCTCATAGGCAGGTGGAACCTGTATTCAAGCAGAAATAATCACGGATGGTTTTCAACATATTGACCAAGCAACGTAAACAGCAACCGTGGCAGAAACAAACACTATAATGAGATGTGAGTTCTGTTGCCAAATAAAAGTGAGGTAATTACGTCAAGTGGTTAGCTCTAAAACCAAAGCCATCACAATGACATAATGTATAAATATATAATACAATTGTATGTTATGAAAACCTACTATACACCACACACACACACACACACACACACACACACACACACACACACACACACACACACACACAATTATAATTGTCATGAATATGCATTTATGTAAAGTAACTACTATAACCTTCTTCAGCCCACGTGGGGCAGAAGAAGATTCGTCGAAACTCTTCGGACTTTGGCGCTCGAGGGGAGGAATAATGTTTTGTTGTTCATTCTAAGAAAGTCTGGAATGGTGGTGATCTGTTTTGTGTCAATAATGATACGTGTGATATGTTGAGTTACCACCACCTTTTCCTCTCCTCCCTAATAATGATGATGATGATGATAATGATGATACTACTACTACTACTACTACTACTACTACTACTACTACATTGTAGTACTACCACTACTATACTACTATTACTACTACTACTACTACTACTACTACTACTACTACTACTACTACTACTAATAGTAATAATAATAATAATAATAATATATGATTCCATTGGGGGATTTGCAGTGGTTGGGGATCTAATAAAATATCGACCTTACCAAAAAAAAAAAAAAAAAAAAAAAAAGGAAAGCAAATGTAAGCACATGTTAGCCCAGGTCAGTCGGGTATCAATGTTCAGCAGTTGGCTGCCAATGGTCGTACGATGTATTCGTGTGTGTGTGTGTGTGTGTGTGTGTGTGTGTGTGAGTGTGTGTGTGTGTGTGTGTGTGTGTGTGTGTGTGTAGGGGTGTGATTTCTATTTGTAATCTCATTGCGCCTGTTTCTCTAGCCTACCTACCTACACCATTTCATCTATCAATCTACAATATCTACATGTATCTGTACCCATCCATTTATCTATAGTCATCTATTGCATTTCCCGTATATATGTATTAACAACATACCAGTATCCTACCAAACCATGTACTGTATCCTGCGACTGAGTATAAACGCTTGTCAGAAAAAAAGAGGTACATGTTTAGGCACGAATCAGTAGGGCCTACATGTAGACCATAGCACCGCAGCATATTTTGTCAATGGCAATTTTATTACTTTCAACCACATTTTCCAGTCTCTTCCGGTATTTTAAGCTTGGACCTTGAAAAACATGAAAACACAAAACTAAACCTAAAACGCCATCACAACTTTAACCCTAAGTCCTTGGAGAACATCAGACAGGAGCAATTGTCTTAATAGCAAATGTCGTGTCACCCATTGCATCACATTCAAACAGCGAATCTTATAAGCCATTTTGGGGTTCCATTTTGCGCATGAGCAGAAAGAGGTCATTTTTGTAACAACAGGGCGTGTTGGTTTTTAAAATTTACAGAGATATGCATCTGTGATATATAATGATTATTCAAGTAATCCTTGTAAAAGGTCCTCGCCAATACAGCCGGTCACCTGACAGCAAAAGTGGTATTGTATTTTGCAATAATCAGTAGT
Organism: Diadema setosum; assembly: GCF_964275005.1. Classification (NCBI taxonomy): domain Eukaryota; kingdom Metazoa; phylum Echinodermata; class Echinoidea; order Diadematoida; family Diadematidae; genus Diadema; species Diadema setosum. The sequence continues at coordinate 20,618,625 of NC_092694.1, forward strand.
AAAGTGTAAAATAATTATATGAATGCTCCCCCCTCCCCCCCCCCCCCCCCCCCCCGTGTTCACTGACGGACCATTCCGGTCACCTGATCTACGCAAGTTCATTTTTTGTTTAAACATGACTGATGAATTCCATAAATTGTTAGAGCCTATGTCGGCCAAACCTATGCATTATATAAGTCTCTATAAACAAGTTAAACGCCTAAACAACTAAGGAAAAAAAAAAGTCATTTGAACCTATGGAAGCATACAAGTGCAAAAGAGCTAACTCCGGATTCTGGCTTACTCATTTATTCTGGCACGACCCACTACCTTTCCAGAGGAATTTCGGAAAAAGAAAGAGTTCCATTTGCACAAGCACAACTTAAGTGATAATTTGATAAATATTGGACTTAGAGTAAGGATTTGCTATTTTTTTGCAGAACAGTTATCGAACAGTTGAAATGAAAACGCAAGTTTTTAAGTCTGCTGATCATATCACAATTTTACACTGATCAATGAAAGAAAATGACGATAATTCAATTTTCTTTCCATAAAAAAAATGTACAACATTATGCTATTCATGGTCGAATAATTTTTAATTAATGATGTCAGATTGTACAATAATTGTATCAGGATATGAGACTGGACCAAAATTGCCTTTAAACAAAAGAATTAGAAATAGAAAGGCAAGTTGTAAGGTGATGACATCACCAGCTCACTATGTATTTGCATATACATTGTATTCATTTTGACCCCTTCATGAAACTAGTGAAACCCCAAAGTTGTATAACTTCTCAAATTTTATCTGAGTTTGATCATATTTTCACTGTTATGTTTGGAAGAATTTACTCTTTCTTTTCAGACTAACTTCTGATGGGTCGATCCCGAATTCCACTTTAAATAGCTACTCAGTACATGTTTTGGTTGTTGGAACTCAATAGAGGGCGCAATATCATGTAAACAACAAAACTTCCAGTGCTTACAATGAGAAAGCAGGTTCTTTAATAGCAAAATGATGTCTTTTTTTTCTTTCCTTCTTTCTTTTTGGTTGGCTCACAACAAGCTCTCTAACAAGAAAATGCACTTGTACAAATGTATTGTACTTGTATACGAAGAAACACAATCCCGCTGAGACACAAGAAATTAATCAAGATTGTGGCTAGCATTTTCCTGCTTCTTTTTAATCTATTGAAAGTGTAAGTGAACAAAACAAATGCAATGGTTTCTTAGGAGCATGTTAGACCAAAGTGGACTATCTTACAAATGACATATTATCACAGTTGTTTTTCCAAAGTTGATGCAGTATACATTAGGTAAGACAGCTACAAAATATGATGTACTATACAATTTATTGCACTTGGCGACTCGGTCACATGGCGACTCGGTCACATGGCAAAGAAAGACATAAGACCCCTCACTACATAATATATACCTCCTCTACAGTCACTAGGTATTTCTCAGTAAAAGTTCATATCAATAAATACACTGTACCTCACGACTCGCATCTATGAAAGGCATTGATTGAGGTTCTATATAAAAAATCACTTGTATGAGCCACGTGCACATATAGGCCTACAGCGCAAACAGAGATTTGACAGATCTCACGTACAAGTCCAAAGGACAGTGTCAGTCACACGTTTGCATAACATTCTTATTCAGAACGGAGGTGTCATGTCAATCATCTACAAACATCAAGTTCAAAGATAGCACATGATGATGATGTCACAAGGGGGAAAAGAGGTTAGAATGATGTGATGAGTCAGATTAATGTTGTTCCAGCACATATTCATTTCATGACAGGTTTGCTGCGTATGATAACCATATTAGGCAGGGATCTCCTATCCTTATCTCTATACATGTTTATTTCGTCTACTTCTGTCAGAACATAGGAATGGGGCAGCATACAAATGTACTTTGTCTTCTACAAACTTAACACGAGTTAGATTGAATAAATCTGAGTAATAAACTCCTCAGGATGTCTCGACAAGACATTGCACAAAAGGATCCAAGCTAATATTGGGTATACTCGACGCTACATGGTTCAAATAACTTCAGCATGACATCAGACCACAATTACTTATGACAAAACATAAACTTAATTGACTACAATTGTACGTGCAAGGATATTCCAGAAAGGGCAGTTCATCTCATTCTTCACATGATAAAGGAAAGAAGAGGAAAATGAGAGATTCCTGTCAGCACCCAAGGTTGGATATTGTAATCGGCCTACAGTGTAAAGCATGAAAACAATTCAGCTGCAAAGAAATTCTTAAGTCTTGTTCTTTTTGTCATGTTTACAATGTAATTCACATTTGAGTCAGTTTATTTGAATATGACTACATTTCCAGCTTCAAGATGTAAATACATTGTACATGTACTTGTATAATCTAAATTCAGCTTCTGCTAAAATAAGACAAAAAGGACCTCAACATATTGAGATCGCTAGCAACCAGAAGATGAGAAAGTAGACTACTAAACATCTGCTTGATCAAAGTTATGTTACATACTGCCATTTCCTTCTATGTCAGTCATTATATGGATATATGGACATCTATATTTCACAGGGGAATGAAACCCAAATATAATAATAAAAATAATAGTGAAACTCTTATAAAGCGCTCATTTCTACCTAAAAAAGATACTCAAGGTGCTATACATAGAACAGAGTACATATTGTGTCACGTTACAACAGTATCACAGAAAATGATGAGACAATAAACCAACAAACAATATATACGTACACATATACATACAGGTATGGTCAGGTAATATATAGTCAGGTAATATATAGTCAGGTTGTTATATAGCCGTAAGGTGACAAGACCTTACGATTTTTGTGACTTTTGACATTTTTATTTTTGGATTAATAGTCAAATTGTAAGTGATGTCCTGTCCAAATCCTAGCAGTCTTACTCAAAAAATGAAGCCACCATGGCATGCCACAAGATCCCATTTGATTTAGTGCTAAGGCTGCCATTTTTTGTTTTGTTTTTCCTCTCCTGAACATTAAACATTTTGTAGAAACATGGTCTTGTCCCCCCAGCAATGTTATATCTATGTGGATTGAGGGAATGCAGGTCATTAGTAGAACACATGAAGTTTGAGGAAAATTGGACAATCTGTTCAAAAAAGTTATGAATTATGAATTCAAAAAGTTGTGAATTTCTAAAGTTTCAGCACTTTCACCACTGGACTGGAAGACTGCAACTCTTTGTGATGTCGCTCTAAGACAAAGATATAAAAGAAATTATAAACAGAATTCAATAAAATTTCTTCTTTTTTTTTTTAATGACAACTATGCATTCCTTCCACTTTTTACTTACATAGATTGAGGGTAACACTATTTCCCCTGCCTTCTGTAGATCTAACCAGGTGCGCTATTATCGTTCAAGAAAATGATAAAATTTTTAATTCTCTTTTATTTTTATATTGTCTTCCTACCATGAAATCAGGAATGTTTATAGTCTTCTTGTCCAGCTAATGGCTGTACCAAACTTAAAATTCAGAGAATTTGATCAGATTGTTTGATTTCACTGAGGAGTTCTACTAGTATTTCTGCATTCACTAAATCACACAATATACAAATATACAATAAACAAATGTATCTGAGAGTATCATTCACTTTTAAAGAAAATAAGATACAATGTAGATAGACAACAAGATATACCAGGGAGGTGTTAGAGAAGGAGAAGAGTCTCTCCTTTGTACCCATGCTCCGTGCCACCGAGAAGTTATGTGTTCTATCGCAGGTGTCAACCCATTGAGGACGAGTCCCGAAGTATACTCGGGCAAAGCGTCTATAAGAAATGCATGTTGTAATAAAATCAAACGTTCCTCAACGGGTTTAAATTGCTGTGACAAAAGACAGCATTTCTGTTTAAGTATGCACCATTCCTCATTCACAACAAACCCAGAGAGCAGCAGTTTGCTGTCCCTTTCAACATTATCAGCAAAAATTGTTTGCTGTGTTGAGAACAGGACACACACACACACACAAAGAATTGTTTAAAAATTGTAGTTCTTTAACTGTGAAATTATAATAAACACACAAAAACAGGCATTAGCCAATCATATAATCAGAAAGATTTCACACTCAGGTACTTAACTTGGTGAACAAATAGTATGCACAAATGTGCGTAAGACGGTTAAATGTTAACTTTTTATAACATACTGTCTTGGGGTATATATATATACATAACAAGATGATTTGAAGAAAAACTGACATGATTTATTCCATAACAAATTACTGAAAAATTTCGTACAGGATTTTAACAATTCCTCTAAAAACAGCTTACAATTGTTAAAATGAAGAACCTCTTCTTCGGTCTCCATGTCAGAAAATCTATGAAAGAGTGGCTTACACATGTAGCATGGAACGCTAAGCATTCAATTGCCCTTCTGTAGAACAAATGCATATATTTGCACAAATTGCAAAGAAATGCCACTTCTTCTCTAATACCTCCCTGGATATAGTGTACAATGTATAGATTTACAGCAATATACATGTAGTTGAACTGTGTTTTGTTAATACAATCAAAACTGTACTTCATGTTGGATTTCATGGCATATAGGACAAAAGGCAACAAACCCATAACCTATTACATTGGGCATTCTTCAAAACATCACACACACACACAAAAAGGAAAAAAGATAAGATATCAGACAAGGCATACAATGTACTTCAACAACACACATAAAAGATTCTATATTATGACAAAAGTTTATACCATTTACATTTGTATATTTGGTACTTCTAACAAAAATTCAGGTGATGTGATCATCCTGGGGTTTGTTTGTTTTTTTTTCCCAGAAATTTTCTGCATGGTTTGTATTCAATTTGACAGGACTTTTGTCATGGTACCAAAGGCATCTGGGCTTTTGACAGCCTGATTAGCAACTTGCATCTCTGCATGAAAGGTACATCCTAATTATAATTTTCCAGGTGTAGATGAGTGGGTTTGCCAAAAAAAGATTTGTGTTCTTTTTTCACACCAAGAATAGCATTTTGAACTAATGTAGCTAAGTCAAAGAAGAAGCTGACTGAAATGTGCTGCAGAATCATGCAAATATAGAGAACTATAAGTCACTAAGTAAGCTCACAAATTCATAAGCATATCAAAATAAAGTCCACAGTGAAAACAGGATGATGTCCCATTATGGTACCCTTCATTTGTTTGTACAAAATGTCTTTAATTTGAACTTCCTTATGGAAACTATTTCCTTCATGATTTGACATTTTTCTGCCACTTATCTTTTAATTCTTTATTTGATAAAAATCTTTGTTTCTATGGTAATGACTTCTGAAGCGACCATCCAGATAACTTTAATACACACTTTTGTTTTGTTTTGTTTTTGTTTTTTTTTGTGGGGGGGGGGCAGGATGGATGTTTGCTGGCTAGGAGATATTATGTACATCTTCATCTGATCATCACAGTACAAAATAGGCAAAATCTTATGATGAATTGCTGAAGGAAATCACGTCCAATGCATAACATTCAGTAGTGTAGATATGTACAATTTATACAAGAAATTAAGTGTTAAGTCTTAATTCAATCTTAGTCTTTTCCAATCTTAGCTGCCATCCACTCATATAAAATAAGGTCACATATCTAACAATAAAGATTATAAACACATGTACTAGACACAAATCAAGAATTTTACAGATGCTACAATATCATGCAATTCTGCTAAAATGTACCATTAAACGTTAGATTCTCTCCTTCTCTTTACACAATGCATTTTTACGCAAGTCACTGTATACTTTAAAGGCATCGTATAGTTTTGGTTGAGACCTAATTTCAGGTTTCTAACACTTTTTTTGTGAGATAATGAAAAACCTCTTATGAAACATGAAAGAGTATGCAATTCTATGAGGAATTTAACATTTATTTGATGAAAATTGGTTTTGAAATGGCTGAGATATCCAAATAAGAGCGATTCTAATAAAGTGTGGGACCCACACTTTATTACGATTGCTTTGTTTTACTTTGTTTTTGGATGTTTCAGTCATTCCAAACCCGATTGTCATGAAATAAACTTTGAATTCCTCTTAAAAGGGTATGCTCTGTACTATATCATAAGTGTTTTCTTGGTATCTCGCAAAAAGTTAAAAGCCCAATTCTCATCTCCACCAATACTGTACCATCCCTTTAACCATTCACATCAGCCACTTGTAAATCTGAAGAGAAAAGATATTGCATGATTATATCACCTAAAAAAATGTGTCAATGTCCTTTGCCCCTTTCCTAACGGAATGTCCTTTTTTTTCCTCGACTTTTCAGACACACATTTTTTCACCTTCTTTGCAGGCTTTGTTTCATCTGAACTTGAATCATGTGGCACAAGTCTTTTCTTCAGCAGCTGTCTGTTCATTTTATTCTTACTCTTGGTGGCAAGCTTCTCCAAGTAATCACGATCATTTTCCTGGTCTAGAGCCGACTCCATGATGAAGTTGGTCTTGCGTTTAGGTGTTGTTGCAATGCTGTCAATCACTTTGCTTGTCAAGGGGCAGGCCACGCCTCCCTCACTTTTCTGAGCCAATGATCTGTCCTCAGGGGAGACAGCCCACAGTCCTTTGTTGTGATTGGCTCTGACTTGAATTCCTGCCTCTTCTGCAGGTTGCTTCTCAGGAGTGAAACTGGTTTTGATGTTGACAACAGGCTCCGCCCACAGCATAAATGACTTGGGTTCATCCCCTATGAGAGATGTACCAGTGGAATCGTTCCTTCCCTAAATGAATAAACAATTGAAGCAAAGTTTTGGGAGATGTGCTATGCCCTCTTTAGTTTAAGAAATTCAGTTGATTCGCAGAGAACACCACAATTTGATATAAGACTATAATTATATGTCTGCAATTTAATGTATTGGCTTCTAAGAGATAATTCAAGTTTGTAGTAAATATACTATTGAAAGTAGGGTCTAACAAAATATTTCCTTGTTTAAACTCGAATTTCACAGTAACAAAACAGTGTGTCCAAAGGTAAGTAACTACCTTTTGAAATGAGTCTTGTATTTGTTGCCTTTAAAGGGCTCCTGAAATCCAAATTCATGTTGATTTGTCTTGATTTATGATACCCTCATTATCACTTTTGCGGTGAAACGAATATCTAGAAACATTCCATATATTTTTAACGATTTTTTCTTCTGTTTTTCTTCAGATTACTTGGGAACGCCCACAAAAAATCCTTCCAAACCAATATTCCTCAGATGACCTCATCTGTCAATCATTGCTAAAGTACTGAAATGTTTAACAAAAGACATTGGATTGCACCTTACCCTTGACTAAGCTTAACTTGCATGTTCCCTTGCCACGTCTTTTGCTAAGCTAGTATCTCATCAACGGAGACGTCTCCATGACGTCTCCACGATGTCTCCAACTTATCAGTCGCAGCAGTCGCGGAGATGTCTCCAACATAAAAATGTCTTGCGGTCTCACCAGGGAGACATCTCTGAGACGAGTTATGGCAGGTGTCAAAAAATTTCAAATATGAGGGAGCCGTTGCAGGATCACCGGACTTGATCTAGGCAGGATGTCAGCACGACTTGAGACTAATCAGAGACTCTGTAATTTTCAGGAGATGTCTCGGAGACGTCTCTGCAACTAGCAAATGGAGTCACAAACTAGTCGCGAACTAGTTTCAAGCCCAGTGAGATACCCCCTTTAGTCACATTAATATCACAGAAACATGCAAGTTATGCTGAGTCGAGGGGAAGGTGCATTCCAATGTCCTTTGTTTTCAGTACTTTAGCAATGATTGACAGATGAGGTCATCTGAGGAATATTGGTTTGGAAGGATTTTTTGTAGGCATTCCCAAGTAATCTGAAGAAAACTTGAAGAAAAAAATCGTAAAAATATATGGAATGTTTCTAGATATTCGTTTCACCGCAAAAGTGATGTTTAGGGTCTCATAAATCAACACAAATCAACTTGCATTTGGATTTCAGGGGCCCTCTAAGTAATGCGTTTTAAACTTTTTACATGTGATAAAAAAAAATCAGCAAAATATTTTGCAGCTTGAAAACTAGAAAATGTAAGCATGACTCTCTAAAAGCTGGCAATATCTACAGTTTGTTGGATTCAAAGTTCTCACCAAGCTGTTTCTCAGTCTTTCCCTAAGAGAAACATTTTCAGGGGAATCTGGATCACTCTCGACGTCAGGTGATCTGTGAAAAGAAACAGATCACATTTGCATAAGACAAGAATACATTCTACAATGACTCCAATTATAACGGAGTCCTCGGGGCCAGTAGTTTTAAGTTATATCGAAATTTTGTTATAACCATACAAATACAGTATATGATGAAAAGTCTGTGCGTATATTGTATGTTGTTTATTGAATACTCATCATTATACACTGAAAAGCTCTGTTATGTGGGATGCTTTTTCATTAATTTCATCTAAATTTTACATTTAAGAAAGAGAATATAGTTGTTTGTACTCTTACGATGGTTTAGGATTCTGGTTACAATTCATTATTCCAAAGGTTGGTTATTACAAAGGCTCATTGTTCCGATCGAAGGTTTGTTTAACTTTGAACAGTTTGCTATCAATTTCTAGGATTTCTTAATCTTAAAAAAAAAATTAAGGCTTGTTATTTGGTAGGTTCGCTGTTCCCGAATGTTTTTTTATTCCGTATTTCATAATTCCATAAATGAAATGGGGTTTGCTATTCCAAAGGTTTGTAAATCCAAAAATAAAAAAAGGGTTGTTATTCTGGAAATGGAAAAGGCTTGTTATTCCACTGGTTGGTTTATCTCTAAGACGATGAAAGTTTTGTTAATATGTAGACTCACCTTTCTTTGTTCACTTTTGGATTATTGAATCTTATTTCATGTTCTGATTAACAAACCTTCCGAATAATGAAGGTTCTTATCATTATCAGATTAACGAACATTCTTGATCACGCATCACGTTTCATTTTTGGATTAACAAACCTTCAGAATAATGCCACAAAATATCTTTAATATCAATAACACACCCTATTTCATTTTGGTATTAATGAACACCTCCTGTAGGTCTATACAGAATTTGTGTGTTTCATGATAACAAACCTTCAGAATAATAAACCTTCATTTTGGATCAAAATATAATAGTGCAAGTTCTCTTCTGAAATGGTGTGTGACACAAATTTTGCAAAATCGAATCTTGGCATTTAGTTTCAATTTGTGGCATCTCAACAAATATCAGTGTTCTAGTGATAACTGAAAGAATAGAAACATGAAAGGAAATGGATGAATGACTAAATGGGGACTTAATGATTTTTAGTACCTGAAAAGTGAAGTATCTGTAGATATGGAATTTGACCCAACTTTGATACAATTTTCATAACAAATAAAATGATAGAATGCAAGAATGAAAGGCTGAATGAATGAGGCAGAATTGAAAGCACTGTGGAACAAAAATAAAGCTTACCTGAATTGGGACACCACAGATGGCAGTCTGATTGGCGTCTTCTGGCTGGTCAGTACATCAGTCAACAGCTGTGTCTGGCCAAGCTTGGACATGAAGACACCACTCTCCCTATCAACCAGGTCTCTTAGCATGCAGATAGTGGACTGGCCATAGATGACCCTTCCTTGACCAATGATCTGTTGACAGTCATTTAAAATATGAGTCATTAAGCACTTGGGTTTCCAAAGTTCAAGTAGAGGTCCCATTTGATTCGTATTTGAGTCCGATCGATACAAATGAAATACAATAACTCTCTGCTTGAGAATGTTTCTGCACTGATCCGGTTTTCATATTTCATACAAATTATTGACTATACAATTTATAATTTTGAGATGACCTGTGTCATACCCTCTTTGATAGTTCATTGATGAATGCACTATTGGAAGCCTTGGTGTTAAAACCAACATGAAAAGAAACCTTGGTATGTTCTCACCTTCTTGGGTGTAGCTTCCTTCTGTTTCTGCCACATGACTGCGAGGGTCTCTGCCTCCTTAGTGAGTTCAGTGATGACTTTCTCCACACTGCTTGGCCTCAACACATTCCCCTGAGACTTCAGAATGGACAGCTTGATGGTGGTTAGGACCTTCCTCATTGCTTCCCTGACAGCAAATTATGAAATATTCCACAATATATAAAGTATATTGGAAACATTCAATTTCACACTACAATCACTGTTCAAAATAGATGTATCGTCCAGGGCCAACATAAATTCTAAAATGTAGGGGAATGAAACCCAAACAAATCATTCCCTTGATTTGTTACTAACATATGTCAATTGTAATAACATTCCCCTGTTTTCTGAAAGTAAAAGATTTTGAATTTTCTTTATATTTTCATTACATTGCTTTCCGCACATGACATCAAGATCTGTATTGCATAGTCTTTTTATCCAGCAGTGGCAGCACCAAAACTTCAAAAATTCATAACTTTTGAAAGATGTCTGACTTTCCTCAAACTCCACATGCTTATTTGGGTTAAACATGATAGCAGATATACATGTATAGAACACAATTGGCTTTATTAGAGACTTGTTGTTAAGGGCCCCATTAAAGACTATTCAATAGGTGCAGCACCACTAAACCTTTCCAAGTCTTCACTCACTCATAACACTTCTCTACACAAAATTTGAATTTGCTGGACTGTATTTGTAACTCACATAGAATCTTTGGTCTCTTCAGCTGCCGTCTGCATCTTTTGGATGAGGTTGACAAATTCGCCCATCGGCTTAACGTACGCCCCCAGTGGTGATGAGGAGTCGGGCTGGTAACTCTTTCCTCCAAGCCTCAATCTCATGACGAAGGACACCATTGTCTGGAAGATGTCACATGTTCGGGGAACTCATTTTTTTTAACGGCAATTGAAGCATTACCATCATTACCATCCCTCTTTGGTGGAAGCTAAGGTAGCTGCCTTATGTTGCAGGTCTAGTCATTTCTACCAAAGTTTACTCAAACAGATCTCAGTAATGACGGTGACACTTGTAATATTTTAGCTCCTGGGGCTTAAAGGTATAACATAATTTCTATAATGTGGAAATTGTGATTGTGGAAACTGTGGTACATTTGCTCTTAAATGGAGACAAATGCGTACAAAATGTGTGAAAAATGCTGTGGTAACACAATTTCAGTTGGGTAACAACAAAAATGTGAAATACACATGTGTACTACCTTAAAAAATTACGCTGGAAGTAATGCAATCTCAGAGCATACCCAACCATGGCTGCTATGTGATGTCTTATAATTGATTACATTGATCACAATATCTTGGGCCACAGCAGTATCCCTCGTGCCATGGTGAATTGCATGCTGCAATTGTTGAATTCCTGCCCTCCCCCATTTCAACTAATCAGAATCAAAGATTCATCAGCTGAGGTAGGTATCCCCGCGTTCACATTGGTCCCTGCGACGCGGGGACAGCCACAAGAGATCTTATCTATTTTACAACTGACCGTTCACACTGGTATCTCATCTGTCCCCGAGCTGCGGGGGCATTTTGGGGCTTGGAGCGAGCTCTGCCACTTGAAACCAGGCATAGCGAATGCGCACATTTGATGACCACAGCTGGACGCTATCAATTTCGCCTCAAGGTCACTCTCCCCTCCAAATCTTGTCCCCGTACCCGACTTGCTTCGCGGGGACGAGGGGACAAGTCCCAGCGAGCGTTCACATTATGGTTATCGAGGAGAAAGTCCCACAGCTCGGGACTTTCCCCGCGACGCGGGGACCAATGTGAACGCGGGGTATAGCATATCAAATATGAAATAGGTAACATAAGCAACTTTTGGCACCTTTATTCATTCCCTATAAATGCCATTCCTTAAATATCCCCAATTTTTGCAGCTTCACATCAACATCAGGAATCTACTAATAGCAATGTTAAAATTTTACAGTTTAGAAATTTTTGTATGAATTTTTTGCTTACAGAAACCATTACAAAACCTATGGTGCATGAATTTTTTTTGGAGATGCTTACGTCGAGAAATAATCTCATTAACAAAAATTATAATCAAACTTCACTGAAATTGGACGAGGGCAAAAGATTGATTGTGTGAAAATCTCCACTTTCACTGCTGTACCGTGCAAGCAACAAATACTGATTTATATAAAAAGTTACATTTATTAATGAGTGTGAAACCAGAGCATTTTCATGTCCTTTATTCTTTTCCATGATTTCAAAACTACAATAGGGCTAATGCCTTATAAAGAAAGTACAAATATCAAAATTTCCGGTTACCAAACTACAAGTCATCAGTATGTGGTACTCTCTCAGTCCAATTAGGTGTACATTACAGATGTTGATTTTTTTTTTGTGTGTGTCAATATAATGACATTGTGTTTTTTTTTTCTATTTAACAGAGGAGTGACTTTAGGGGCTGCCCATATCTTATGTTTTTCTCAGGCTTATAACCCTTACCATCAATTCTCTGTTTACTGTCTGACTTACTGGATACAGGGGCATCTTCTTCTCTCTGGCAACCTTCCTCAGTGCTGTGAAGCCCTCCAGCCCTAGACCCTTGTCAGGTAGACTTAGGCACTGGGCAAGGGACAATTCATCCCGTGAGTTGATCAGCAGGCGGAGGTGGGAGGCAACAAGCTGGCGTGTAAACCACTGCACAGAAATTAAAAGAATATCAGTGTGCAGATAGGTATCTGGTACACAAACCATAACACACACAATAATGTTACCTGACAGTACTGTCAGTTAATCCCTGTGAAAATATTAATTTTTGTAGCTATCCACAAAGTGTGATGCAAAATGTTTCCAAATATTTGAAAAGACAGCATTAATAGAATTCAACACTTGATGTATGCATTGAAAAGAACACCAACAACATGCTAATTCTCTGTGAGTTTAGGGGACTACAGGAATAAGAGAGAGTTGCAAAATGGAAAGATCATTTCAAGCATCAAGCACAACCATCATCAGTTATAATTTCTATAGGGAAGAACACGGCTTACTACATTAGTAATCATGTTGTAAGCTTTTCTACTTGGGTAAACAAAGATTTGCAGACTAAGCATCATCATGATGATAGGACGAGATTTGACTGAGAGACAAAGTACCACTTGAGATCACACTTTCACTGATGGCAATACTAGATACTTTGATAACTTGGTATGGCCACATGAGCTCCTGAGCATATCCACACAGATGTGGATGTGGTTTACAGAAAGTGGTCAGTGAAACTCACAGATTTCATTTTGAATCTACAATCCTCCCTTGACTTATATCATAGATATGAACACCTTGTGGTTAATCCCGAGATAGATTGAAGCTCTAAGGGAGTTTGAATAACCAGGGGATTGGGCATGTAACAGCCTAGAGACAGACTCTACCTCAGTTGTATTTCTTCCTCCTGGTGTTTTTGGAGTTCTGCCGTGCTGAGATAATGCACCATCTCTCATCAGGGAGGTCAAGTTTTCCATTTCCATGGACACTGAGATCATCTTCTCCTCAACTCCGGTAGTGTCTTTGTCACCATCCTGATGAGGAGACGCCTGGATATTCAAGACTGTAACAGCAGATGAGGTTGACCTGTCCAATCCAGATAGAACTTCTAGCATAGCTTCCTACACAGTCAGAAGATAATTTATACACAATCACTATTTGAAATATTTTGTTTCATTGTTCTTTTCTCACACAAGTTTTTATTATTGAGATTTGGAGTCAGAAATCTGAAACTGTACAAATTTTCTATTTGCACAGTTAGACATGTTCATTTAGATAAACACACACATACAATTTTTTAAACTGAGAGTCCTCCACTCCACAAGACTACTCCACAAGACTGAAAAAATCTATCAATAATCAGTATAGTTTGTATCACATTTGTGTGGTGTCATTTCACGTAACAATTAACCATAACACATAGAATCACCCAAGCTGCCCACTTGAAAAGAGCCTTCTTGAATCTTGTTGTCTAATGCACGATGCTTGGGTGAAGTCATTTTGGTAGACACCAACTAAAGCTGTTATGTTTTGCTGTGTGTTTCTCTCTCTATTTATTGTAAAATATACTTACAAGACTTGCGTCATTTTAATTCAGACTTATAAGAATCATGTCAATATTTATGCATAGATATTTAAAGTAGCACCATTGTATTAAAGTAAAAGACACTGTACGTCAGCTCACCTCAACTTTGTTTTCTGGTGGTTCTAGCAAGACATACTTCTTCCCTTCCTTTTCCATCTCATCTGACTGACCACTGCTGGTATCATCCTTCTCCTTGGCTCCTCCCATCATCCATCCCCTCACTTTCCCCAGAACATCCACAAGATCAACCATGTTACATCGTTTCAGCATGGCCTGATACAGGGTAACAATATGGCGCACTTCTTCTGTAGCCTGAATGGCCAGTTCATTCCGGGTGTCTTCATTACCTGCAGACAGGGCACTTGGCTCGTGGGATTTGGTGGACTCGGTGCGGGTAGCTGAGGAGAGCTTCAACTGCAGAACTTTTTCTGACATCATAAGGACCTCACTGATGTCCACCTCAAATATGCCATGTTTCTGTTATTGAAAACAAAGAAAATGACTCTATCAGCTTTAAGAGAGAAAAGAGCCCATGGCCCATGCGACCACATTCTTGATTTGAATAGGTTGGGATTCCATGAATAACAATTGCTGTCAAAGTTGAACTAAATCCATGTCATGTACAATTTTGGAAGAACACAAGAAAAAGATGTGATTTACACAGTATATCATTTCATGGTACCATCCCTTTATTTTATTTCATATCCAAATTAACTTCTTCACCGTTAACACTTCTTTTCCACAGGGCTCTGGTATTGGTTATTAAAACCTGTCCACGACTTGCTAACAGTGACACCTTCCACTGCCTCCTGTTAAACACAAACCTGCTTCTGGTCCTCTGACAGGCAAAGTTGAACGACCTGTAAGTGTCCACCCATTGAGAGCACTGTCTGTCGCTCATTGGCTGCTAGACCATGCTGGCGATACAGGCTGATGAAGTGCTGAGACAGAGTTTGAAGGGTTTGGTCCCCACTGGGTCTGTTCCCAAGGAGGACAATGTCAGTACTGTCATCTGCAACACAATGTGACAGGCAAAGCCAATTATAGCAATTTTTCTGTCAGTAGTTAAGTCCTATTTACAAGCTACTTATCCATGTTAACAAATTTCATAATGTGTTCCAGTGTGTGCACACTTTATCCAGCCAGGTCACCTCCCTGCTTTATCCAATCTTCTGCAATTGAAGTTCCCATACCTGTATTTATGATGGAACACATTAGCACACTGCTATGGTCCAAGCAAATCTGTACAAGCTCTAGAATTGTCATGAATAATCTTGAATGGAAATATGCTGCACGTAATTGTAAAAATGTCAGCATGTGCTGGTTCTTCCTTGTACATCA
Source organism: Diadema setosum (assembly GCF_964275005.1). Lineage (NCBI taxonomy): Eukaryota > Metazoa > Echinodermata > Echinoidea > Diadematoida > Diadematidae > Diadema > Diadema setosum. Next base: position 20,633,931 of record NC_092694.1, read on the forward strand.
GTACTTTGCAAAGTATTCAGCTAATCAGCACTCATTAGTATCTCAAAATAATGGCAATAATAGCAAAAGCAGTCTGTCCTCAACGGGTTAACCATCTTGCTTGAATTTGTGCATGAATTTGTTCAACATGTTTAGTACCGTACTTGAATGTTAAATTTTTTGGAGCAAGTAATTGGCAAATGTATATTTCTGCATGATAGCACTTTAAAAATACTGTTGAAGAAGTACAACTGATTTTCACTATTTTTTTTTTTTTATCTTGGTGTGTGTTCTGTTCTTTGCAAACTAAATTACTGCACTGCCTAAAATATTGAAAGGGACAGCAAATGGCTGCTCAATGTATGTTTTTTTCTTTTTTGTGATTGAGGAATGATGAGTACTAAAACAGAAATGCTCCCTCTTGTCAAAGTTAATTATTCACACCTGCAATGGAGCTCACATACGCTGTACCCTCTGCAACACAAAACATCGCGGATACAAAGGAGAGATTCTGGTTTCTTCTTCTACAACACCTTCCTAATTGTACAAATACCTTTCTCACAGAGCCTGGCACATAAGCTGATTAGCTCTTCAAGGAGATCATCTAAGGCTGGTCCACTGTTGTTGTCCACAATAACCACTGGAGTGGTGGCAGTCAAAATGGCTGTCTCCAGATCCATGACCTACAATGTTGATGGTACAATACATTGTGTAGAGGAAAAGACACACTGTCATGGCAATGTTAAAATGCAACTTATACAGTACCCGCACTTTGATGGGGACAGCACTCAGGATTTACAATTTTGTATTACCAGATGGAGTAATTTGGATAATGGCAGCTGTTTGCAGATCTACTATCATGTACACTGTAGTGCAGTATCTGCAAAACCTAAATTTTGGTCACGAGCGTCATGAATGTGTATTGTGTGTGTGTTTGTGCATGTCTGTGTATTGGCAGAGTGGCGACAAAAGTCCTTTATAATGCACACATTGGCCCAAATTCACGAAGGTGGTACAAATGAAACCGTGGTTTAAGCCATGGACAAAAACCATGGAGCGCCAAGTGTCGCACGGAATATTTCGTTACGAAATTGGTCATTTCGTCAACAAAATGACTGCTTCGTTAACGAAATGTCCATTTAGTTACAAAATGTTGTCATTTCGTTACAAAATAATCATTTCATCGACAAAATGACTGATTTCGTAACGAAATATTCCATGCGACACTTGGCGCTCCATGGTTTTTGTCCATGGTTTAAACCATGGTTTCATTTGTACCACCTTCGTGAATTCGGGCCTATGGGAATAGTATTACCTAAAGATTATGCTTGGGTATTATACTTCAAATTACAGTCAAACCTGTCTATAGCGACCACCCAAGGCCGCAAGGGAGACGGAAAAAGTGGTCATTATAGACAGGTGGCCGCTATAGACAGGTGATCCAACTTTGTGTGCATTGCTTACATGTACATGACTATGCATAGTTGTATCCTTACATGTACATGTATGAGTGTACATATGCACACACCGTGTATTTCATGCATTTAGCCATGCCAGTGTATATGAAATTGTTGCACAGTCGTACAGTATGTGTATTGTCATGAAGAAAGCATAACACTTGCGCATTATTATGACTGAATGAGGGATGAATGCAGCAGTAACAATCACTGAACGCTGCCTGCACGGCTACAAAGCAGAAAAACATGCTGGATTATCGGCTCGGCTGCGGCTCCATTGGGTTTTTGGCCGCTATAGACAGGTTAAAATCTACTGCGGGAAACAAAATGTGTAGCCGCTGGCCGCTATACACAGGGTCTCTAACAGGGTTTTTCTCTCAGGGAGATTTTTCAGTGGTCGCTGTAGACAGGTGGCCGCTAAGGCAGGTTTGACTGTACAATTATGAATGAAGCAAAAATACTTTGATAAACACTATGTCAGGCCTACCATGTCTCACGCATCAGGCATGACGGTATATGCTTTGCAAATCTTTCTTATGCCAATTATGCCGTACAATTAAACTCTTTCTCATGCCTTACCAATCTTATCAGAATAAGCCAAATTATGGATTATTAGTGTACACCAGACAACACAATTTACAGCTTACAAGCTAGAGGCAAGTATCTTTCATGGGTTGGAGGGGGACATCCCCATGCCATACATGTAGGCCATGTATCTTAACTTTGCTCAGTTCAGTCACATCCCACCCTCTGGTCTCGGGCAGCACTGCAAAATCCCACCCCTACGGCTGACCTTGGCCTATCTGGTATGGATATGATATGAAGTACAATGGTATACAATGTAATGGATCCTAATCAAATGATTGGCTGAGAGTGGTCCCTTGACCAGTCTTATATTTTGCCCGACATGCCCAGCAGGCATAAGTTTTTACCATTGACCACATACTAATGGCCGCTCAGAGATATGTGCATGACTGTGGATTGCCGTAGGCTTAATCATGCTCAATGATGTCACAATTGCATACTTTAGTAATGTGCAATCGGATCAGTCAATTACAAGTACACACTCAATCACCTATTTACCGTCAAAAAATTCTCGTTCAGCGCCAGTATTTGTGGAACATTTCTTCGGACATCTTGGCTTTTTCAAAAGCAAGTTTCTACTTGTAGCTGACTGTTATTTGCCCAGAATGGTAAACGAAATATAGTTCACAGAACCATTTTGTAGAGCAAATATTGCACCTGTAGGGATATCAATGGAGGTGAAGCTCACAATGTTGTGCGACATGCACTCCCAGCTGCATCTTGTGCATGTTACAATGTACACCATTGTAAATACCCTTGAGTGCACTGCATTGATCTCCACAAGTGCGCACCCTTTCACCTCTGCATTATTTGTATATAAATGGTGGATAAAATGTGGATCCTCATCAAATAATTAGCTGAGAGCAATCACGTGATCAGTCTTTCATTTTGCCTAACATTAGTTTTTACCATTGACCACATGTTAATGACTGATACACGATCGATCCCTCAGAGATATGCATGTGACTGTGGCTTGCCGTAATCAGGCTCACTGACATCAAAATTGCATACTTTAGCAGTGCACTCTCACTCAGTCACAAGTGCGGCATGCATGCACTCATACACTATTAACAATCCCAATAAGTTTGTGTGCAGTGCATTTGGAACATTCCTTATCCAGACACCTTTACACTGTAAATTACAGTTGTAACTGTTACAGCTCATGACTCTAATAATATGAGAAAGTTCCACATGTAGCTGACTGGGAATAATGTGTGCATGAATTAAATGAAAAATAGTGGGGTAGGCCCACTCGAAGAGGCCTATTAAACTGCGACCAGCCGGCCCGAACGCTGTGTTACTGAAATGCTGTGTAACGTTACATTGACAAGGAGCGCCCCGGGCTTAGGGTTAGAGGAGGCCAAGCTGTGTGTTACATAACTATACACAGCCCAGTCGCTGTACATGGTACGTCGCGACAGGTCGCATAGCGTAACAGTGTCTGGTCGGGCTATGTGTTACAGTACAGTACGTGTACTTACTGTAGGCCTACTGTAAAATTTACCGTTGTTGCCTTGTGGTTGTTGAAACGACAATGAGATCAGTAATTACGATTACATCTATCCCCCTTCCCCCCAACCCCCTCCCCCCCAAAAAAGAGTTTATTCGAAACATACCGAATCATGTGTGTGCTGCTAGCTGCTGTTCCCTTGTAAACCACCACTGGCTGGCTTCCGTCAGTGCTTTTGTTTACGATGCGTTTAAAGGTAAGCGCTGCTTCAACGACTGCCCAATGGCCATTGTCCGATTCGGCCTAGTCTCTGTTCAGTCGCTTAGTGTTAAGGATAACGTGGTGCCCGGAACCGTAAAAATTCTTAAATTATGCAAATAATATTATGAAGTATAATTGGAATTCTATTAATAATAACGAAGTACAAGTAGAAGAGGGTTAGCATATTCCACGTGTTCAGGCAGTGCATCACACAAAAGAAATTCAAAGTAGGGGTACCTAGTTAAAATTCCAGTGTGTGGAGTGTCAGGTGTTCACGGCTATAAAGGAGTGGGTTTGTAAGGAGTGTTCATCTTTCAAAGATAAGTGTATAGTACCAGTAGACTGCACGGTTACTGGCTTATTCTTCCTAGGCAGATATAAGGTACTCCTTAAATTAAAAAAGATGCTCAAAGCATGAATGTCTTTATTTAAAGACAGACAAGATGTTTGTGGATTTTGAGATTTGAATATGGCAGTAATCGTGTTGAATATTAAGTAAAAAGGTTGTATACAAATGCGGATGCATCCACCACAAGCAGTACAATAGGCACAGCACAATCGGTCATTGATACAAGGCACACAAGGCACGTCAACTTCTGTGAAACACGCGGGTGGGTGAAGGAATTGAAAACGGGTGGGACCCTCTTCTACTTGTACTTCGTTATTATTCATAGATTCCAATTATACTTCATAATATTATTTGCATAATTTAAGAATTCTATTACATAACACTCGTACAAGTATTCCGAGGGTTAGCATGTTCGAAGCAATTGACAGAAGTTGATGTGTGGATAAGACGTCATGACACAGACGCAAGTCATGCCAGCTGTCTGATCAGTATACCTGACTTTAATATTACAAAGATGCAGGACATTTTGTCCCTTATAGTCTTTTGACTCAGCATTATCCCAAACGATAATACAAAGGCAGTTGTCATTAATATAATGTAGAATACATGCAAAGGAGTACTCTCTCTTTAAAATCATATACTGGCTGTTCTTAAAAAATATTGACATTTTGCCGCCAGAAAAACCACGACTGCCATCCTTCTACTAACTTCTCCTCTTAACAGTCGGATCACCGCTAGAGACGGTCGTCATCACCGAGAATTACGCAGTAGAATTAAGGACAGCCGAATGATAAGAACCGTCAACAATAAACATTGGTTTATGGTAAAAATCTCTGAATGTAGTCACGCGAGACCAATTAGCGATTGACATTATATCCTTTAGGGTCGCCCCGTGGGCATAGGCGGATGAGGCTGATGCGCTTCGAAAACAATAGATGTGCTTGAAATACTGAGGTATCTATTCCTGACAATTTTAGGATGTCTTTCATCCAACGTGCCAAAGTACAGGTGGTCACTCGAGTGTGTGGCTTCCTGCTGGAAACAAAAAGCCTAGTCTCATTGTTATGTTCACGGAGAGGGGCGGTACGTTTAATGTACTCATTGAGGGTTCTTATCACACACATTTTATTGTTCGGAGTGTATGACGGAAACTTGACCGATTGACTTTTCAGAGTATTTTTAACCGAAGTAGTTTTTAACAAATCTGTCATGTAAAAAGTAGCGTGATCTTCAGAAATGGTACATGAAGAAATATCGAGATGAGACAAAGTTTGTGACCTCTGGGCGGAAACGAGCGCCATCAAAGACACTAATTTCTTACTCAATTGCAACAGGGACAAATCTTTATCACCTGGTAAACCAGCGATATAGTTTAGAACAGTAGAAACGTCCCATGTGCTACAGGATTTCGGTTTGGGTGGATTTTGATTGAAAATACCTTTCATTAATCGAACAACATCAGGATGTTGGCCTACTGGCTGACCATTAATTCGTGGAATCGCAGATGATAAAGCAGATCTGTAAGAATTAATTGTAGAGTAAGACTTGCCTTGGGAATGTTCAAAGGCAAGGAAATTAACAATGTCCGCTAAAGTAGGCGCGAGTGGATTGGTCTTTCGTTTATAACACCAATCAGTCCACTGTTTCCAGGCTGAATCGTATTGCTTACTAGTCCCGCTGCGCCAGGAGAGAGCGAGGAGATGGGAAGCTTCTCTCGAAAAACCTGCTGCATCCCAGCGTCTGCTGAGATAGACCCCGTTTACAGTGCAGGGCCGGGCTCGGCCGCGGCTCGGCCGCGGCCGAGTCCGGCCTCAATTGCGCGGCCGAGCCTCGCAATTTTGTCCGTTTACACTGCTGGGCTCGGCCGCGCTTTTGATTCAAACCTTTAAATATTTTGTCGTAGTGGCGCTCTGCTTGTAAACAAACGCAATTTGGTATTGTCTGGTTTTCAGAACCTTTGCCAAATGAATTCCGTGGCGACGAAGTCGCCGTTCGGGCAAAGGCCTTTGCCGAAGGAAAAAATCCTTTGCAGGACAAAACCACCTTAAACTATACTATTTTTCGACGTTGAGGGGGTTAATATCCTGAATAGCGAAAGATACACTCAGAGGGTTTGGAAGCCAGACTAAAATTGGCCGCGCAATTGGCCGCGCATTTGGCCCAGTTTGCGTTTACACC